>NC_042620.1:55873317-55929014 GCF_901001135.1 Rhinatrema bivittatum | reverse complement strand
GGAAATAGTCAATCAACATTGGAGAGGCAGGAACCGAGTGCAGACATTAAGACAATGTGAACAAAAGTGGATCTTTCAATTAAAATCAGTCACCCTGGTGGACTGAATAGAGACATTGAATGGTTTCATTTTTGGTGATTGCCCGCCGAAATCAGGAATCACTTGACTGTCAGGTGGACTTCAAAGGCAACCTTATTTAAAATCAGACCGACCCGAGCCGTTCCACCGCTAAAAACTCTAAGCGGGGAAATGGCGTCGGGTTCGTTAAGTCAGACTTGTCTAACTGTTTTTCCCATCTGCAAGTATACATCGTTAAATATTGTTTTCAAAGAAGTTTCAAAGAAGTAAATCGCTGTAATAATTTGTTGAAAATTACTTTAATCATAAGTTTTTATATCTTAGAAAAATTGACGGACCTGCAGCATCGCTCAAGTTTCTTGCATGAATTGGCACCGCTTAAAGATCTGCCTGTATCCCCGTGAATGAATCAAGAGGGGAGTGCTGGATCAGGAGTGTCTAAACGGATGTCTCTGAAGCAGCCTGTGTTGCGAAACGCGCGTGTCGGATGAGTGACCCCGACAGCTACGAATAAGGAAAGTTGATACCTTTTTATATATAGTAAAAAAATTATACAAAAAACAAAAATTGAACTTTGACGTTTTGGATGCTAGCTACTCGGACCAATGATTAAAAGTGACCCCAATGAAGTGCATGAAATACAAGTTTAACTTGTGAGCACTGTGGGTGATATGACGGTCCTTAAACTCATATTCTGAATATATGAAAACATTGTCATACACAGCGTTGTAATTTGTCTAAGTTTCTAAATACCACGTGTTTCAATATAGATTACTTTAATCGTGGGATTATATATTAAGAGAATTTTGTATTTGGTTTAAACTTCAATTACCCCAATATTGACTGGTAAATGTATCATCGGGTCACGCTAGAGAGATAACGTTCCTGGATGGAATAAATGATAGCTTTATGGAGCAATTGGTTCAGGAACCGACGAGAGAGGGAGCAATTTTAGATCTAATTCTCAGTGGAGCACAGGACTTGATGAGAGAGGTAATGGTGGTGGGGCCGCTTGGCAATAGTGATCATAATATGATCAAATTTGATTTAATGACTGGAAGAGGAACAGTGTGCAAATCCAAGGCTCTCATGCTAAACTTTCAAAAGGGAAACTTTGATAAAATGAAAAAATTGTTAGAAAAAACTGAAAGGAGCAGCTACAAAAGTAAAAAATGTCCAAGAGGCATGGTCATTGTTAAAAAATACCATTCTAGAAGCACAGTCCAGATGTATTCCACACATTAAGAAAGGTGGAAAGAAGGCAAAACGATTACCGGCATGGTTAAAAGGGGAGGTGAAAGAAGCTATTTTAGCCAAAAGATCTTCATTCAAAAATTGGAAGAAGGATCCAACAGAAGAAAATAGGATAAAGTATAAACATTGGCAAGTTAAATGTAAGACACTGATAAGACAGGCTAAGAGAGAATTTGAAAAGAAGTTGGCTGTAGAGGCAAAAACTCACAGTAAAAACTTTTAAAAATATATCCGAAGCAGAAAGCCTGTGAGGGAGTCAGTTGGACCGTTAGGTGATCGAGGGGTAAAAGGGGCACTTAGAGAAGATAAGGCCATCACGGAAAGATTAAATGATTTCTTTGCTTCGGTGTTTACTGAAGAGGATGTTGGGGAGGTACCCGTAATGGAGAAGGTTTTCATGGGTAATGATTCAGATGGACTGAATCAAATCACGGTGAACCTAGAAGATGTGGTAGGCCTGATTGAAAAACTGAAGAGTAGTAAATCACTCGGACCGGATGGTATACACCCCAGAGTTCTGAAGGAACTAAAAAATGAAATTTCAGACCTATTAGTAAAAATTTGTAACTTATCATTAAAATCATCCATTGTACCTGAAGACTGGAGGATAGCAAATGTAACCCCAATATTTAAAAAGGGCTCCAGGGGTGATCCAGGAAACTACAGACCGGTTAGCCTGACTTCAGTGCCAGGAAAAATAGTGGAAAGTGTTCTAAACATCAAAATCACAGAACATATAGAAAGACATGGTTTAATGGAACAAAGTCAGCATGGCTTTACCCAGGGCAAGTCTTGCCTCACAAACCTGCTTCACTTTTTTGAAGGAGTTAATAAACATGTGGATAAAGATGAACCGGTAGATATAGTATACTTGGATTTTCAGAAGGCGTTTGACAAAGTTCCTCATGAGAGGCTTCTAGGAAAAGTAAAAAGTCATGGGATAGGTGGCGATGTACTTTCATGGATTGCAAACTGGCTAAAAGACAGGAAACAGAGAGTAGGATTAAATGGACAATTTTCTCAGTGGAAGGGAGTGGACAGTGGAGTGCCTCAGGGATCTATATTGGCACCCTTACTTTTCAATATATTTATAAATGATCTGGAAAGAAATACGACGAGTGAGATAATCAAATTTGCAGATGACACAAAATTGTTCAGAGTAATTAAATCACAAGAAGATTGGGATAAATTGCAGGAAGACCTTGTGAGACTGGAAAATTGGGCATCCAAATGGCAGATGAAATTTAATGTGGATAAGTGCAAGGTGATGCATATAAGGAAAAATAACCCATGCTATAATTACACAATGTTGGGTTCCATATTAGGTGCTACAACCCAAGAAAGAGATCTAGGTGTCATAGTGGATAACACATTGAAATCAGTTCCATTACGGTTCAGTGTGCTGCGGCAGTCAAAAAAGCAAACAGAATGTTGGGAATTATTTGAAAGGAAATGGTGAATAAAACGGAAAATGTCATAATGCCTCTGTATCGCTCCATGGTGAGACCGCACCTTGAATACTGTGTACAATTCTGGTCGCCGCATCTCAAAAAAGATATAATTGCGATGGAGAAAGTACAGAGAAGGGCTACCAAAATGATAAGGGGAATGGAACAACTCCCCTATGAGGAAAGACTAAAGAGGTTAGGACTTTTCAGCTTGGAGAAGAGACGACTGAGGGGGGATATGATAGAGGTGTTTAAAATCATGAGAGGTCTAGAGCGGGTAGATGTGAATCGGTTATTTACTCTTTCGGATAGTAGAAAGACTAGGGGGCACTCCAAGAAGTTAGCATGTGGCACATTTAAAACTAATCGGAGAAAGTTCTTTTTTACTCAACGCACAATTAAACTCTGGAATTTGTTGCCAGAGGATGTGGTTAGTGCAGTTAGTATAGCTGTGATTAAAAAAGGATTGGATAAGTTCTTGGAGGAGAAGTCCATTACCTGCTATTAAGTTCACCTAGAGAATAGCCACTGCCATTAGCAATGGTAACATGGAATAGACTTAGTTTTTGGGTACTTTGCCAGGTTCTTGTGGCCTGGATTGGCCACTGTTGGAAGCAGGATGCTAGGCTTGATGGACCCTTGGTCTGACCCAGTATGGCATTTTCTTATGTTCTTATGTTCTTAGGATAACTTATGCACTAACAATCCTCCCTGGAATGCACCTACACTATTTGGCTAAATTGTAACTGGATATTGAGTTATCCATAACATTTTAGCCAGATAAGTACCCAAAATATTCAAAAGTTGAGAATTAGCCAGATGACTTTTGAGTTATCCAGCTTGATCTCCTTGAATATGGATCCCATTATTTCTTCATTCATTTATGGCAATACACCTTTTTGCCACTGCTGTTTTAATCTGGATAATAGTTCTTTCTGAGCTTGTAAAGACCCAGACAATTATGGAGATTACTGATTCTATATCCCCAACATATCTTCGATATAACTATTTTGAATTTGACTATCCAAAAATGTGAAATTTATTAAAATAATATTGTGGGTCCATAATCTCAATAGGATACATTTTTCTCTTCTCCTTCTTACTCTCCTCCTCCCAAGGAACCCAGATCAATGAAAAACAATAAAATGATCAAACTATGCACAAGGAAACAACCAGATCCTTAACATATGACCCATCCACTCCACTTCCCCCTTCTGGCTAAAAGATAACATCCAGAGTATAATCTGTTTGATGAGTAGCTCTGGTCATCTTTTCAACAAAACCTAGTGAGAACATAACATATAAAAAAAAAAAAACTAAACTAATGTTGCTTGGGAATTACATAGATCAACATGTAAATCAAAATCACCTAAAACTATCAAAGATATGAATTCTTAAGCTACTCCTGCAATCATCTCTATAAATGCAGTAAGGGAAATGTCTTCCTTTCCTAGGTCTGATACATCAATAAAATTCTTATCCCCTCCTACCACTACTTTTAAGAAGAAAACATTCTGAACCTTCAGTTCCTGGTAAGGGAACTTTAATCACAGAAAGAGATATGGGTTGGGCTGATAAACACAACAAAACTTGGAGGAGCCAGCAAATAAACATTTATGCCCTCCTGATTCCTCTTTTAATCTGAAGTTTATCTGAACCCCAACTGTCTTATATCTTTTAATGCAGTTTACTAAATTACAACCACTACTGCTTGCGTTTGACTCCCATTTGCTACCTGGTTTCTACTGTAAGTCAGATACTCACCTGGTGATGACTAATGACCATAGATTTGCTGTCTAAAGACATAGATTAGAATGGAAAATTGCTTAAATCACAACAGCACTTCTTGTCTATCATCCAGCAAATTACAGATTACCAAGGAAATCCATATTTTGATATGAAATGAGCCAGAGTTCACTCATAAAAATGTATAAGAACCAAGCTTGGCTGGCCTAACTTTGATCCAAAACACACACACATCACATACTTGCCAATGATGGTGCCAACTATTGCAAATTTGTGATAGTAGCCTTTTGTATTATGAGCACCTGTTTACTGAAAACTGGGCTGCTATCACCATTTTATATCACCTAGACCCACTAAACAGCTGTCAGATGGTAATGACTTTTGGTCACTTGACATGAGTTGGATTTAAACCACTGAGGTAGAGATGAGAGGTTCTGTAAGCCTGTGCCAATTCCCATTAGCCCTCCTGTCACCTTTGCTGGTAAATTCATATAATTCCCTGTATGCTATAAAGTTTAGATGTAATTTCTAACCAGCTGCACAAAATAACACATGCATATTTAAATGATTTGAACCTGGCCAAGAACAGAGCAATGCATGGCTTCCAGTTCTTCAGTCTGGGGAAATGATTCTTCACCAAGCCACAGTTTCTCTCAGAAACATTTACCAAGCGTGAACATAGTGTGCTTAAGCTACTAAACTGTGAATTTCTAGAGCATAATGCAATATTTATAAAACAATATAGTTAGAAGTGTGCTTGAGCTGAAACCACAAATGAAAATTGTCGAAAGCTGTTCCCTCTGTCTTGGTGAAGAGCAGCACTATACCTCTTGAGATTTCAGAAGGAAAGATAAGAGCAGAGATTTGGAAATGTTAAAAAGGTCACGCCAGAAATATTCTTACTGATAAAAAGAAACAGGTTTCTGCAACATTTGCATCTTTTAAATATATGTGCTTTCTTAGTGAATGTATGGTATTTTAAATGATATATTTTTATTGCAATTGACAAAATCATATATATTTCCAGGAAAAGAATGGGAATGTTTGAATAAAGTAGAAGTTTGTAAAAAAAAAAAAAATGCCAGAGACTTAGAAACTTATTCTTTCATTGGGTCTTCAAAAGAACTTCAGAATATACCTTGTAAAGGGGAATGCAATCTTTGCTCAAACAGATATTCCTCTCTGCTGAAATTCTTTGCTTAGAACAAGATTAAAATAATATTAGCCCTATTTAGAAAACCAGAAAGCTGCTGCCATCTTGTGGTGTTTGTATTTTCAGTGACTGAACATGCAGCAGAGCAAGCAAACTCTGCTGATCACCATATAGCTGGCAGAGTGAGTGAGGGCACGGGTTCCAAAGTCACTGCTAAGGAGTCTGCTTATTTAGGGGGGCGGGCTTGGATCAAAAGTTTCTATATGGGTAAATGCATACTTACATGTGTGAAAATGCAGTTTGATTATTCTTTCCCGCACCACCACAGTGAGCAGTGCCCATTCTTTTACCGGCAGGAAAATGGGGCTGGAACAGTTTGCATTTTGCAACCTGCACATTGTCCTTTCGTGTGCATCCCTTGCACCTCCTCTCATTGTTGCACTCTGTTTATGAGATGATCACTTATATTATTCGTAAGACCATTATGACTTGTTAAGTGTGCACTATTTCCAAAATGAACAAGAACAAAAGTAAATGGGAAAAAAAAAACCTCCCCTCCCCCAAATAAAATTACATTTGGGCCAAAAATCCCCTAAAATAAACTAACCAAAACAAACATTTTCTTAAAGCACACCCCTGTGCACATCAATGGCACAATTCCCTCACAAACAAAACATACATTCTCTTTTATACATTTGCCCCTCTTAGGATAGAATGCCTTGACAGCTCTGAACTCTACTGCACAGCATAACTCGCCAAAGGTAGAATAAAGGATGGAGGAATGGAAGGGTGTGCATTCACTGGAAATGAATGGGAAATTTTAACTACATTTCCCGATTCATTTCATTTTTAAAACAAACTAAGTGGGTCGTTCTCTAATGCTATCGCACGTGAAAAGGGACTTTTCGTGTGCGATAGCTAGCTCAGGGCGGAGTTGGGGGTGGAGTCGGCCCCGGAAGAAGAGGAGTCGCGGCACCGGGGCTGACGCTGCAGGCACATCGCTGGCGGCGAAAGGTAAGATTCCTTATCGCCGCCAGTTTCGCGCCGAATAACTCCACCTTTTATGGTATAGTTATTTGGCGCGAAAACCGGCAGCGATCGCACCGTGGCGATCGCAGGACCACCCCCCGCTTCGCCCCTCCCCGCCCCCTGTTACCACCAGATTCTCTAAGGTCTACGACCTTAGAGAATCTAGGCCTAAGGGCCTGATTTACTATGGTTTTTTCTCCCATTCTATATCTATAGGGAAAATGGTTAGTAAATTAGGTCCAAAATTTTATTAATTTTATTAAAAAAAAAAAAAATTGCAGCCAAATCTCCCCCCCTCCCCCCTAGGGTTGCCACTAGGCTCCATGTCATAAGGAACAGGCTTATCCAGTCCTGCAAAGGCTTGGAATCCTGATAGTTAAATCCTGATTTTACTTCTACTCCTGGGCCCTCCCCTATCCTCCACAGACCCCCTTTCTATCTTGTTGATTACTCTTGTCCTATAGCTGCTGCTTGTGAGCTATTGCCATACAAAATGATGCAACTGGGGCCTAGGCTAGTGCTTTTTGCACTGCAAACATTTACAGTGGCACCGGCATCAGTCTGCCGACTCCATTTTCCCTAGTGGCAGCTGCAAGGCGAGAGAAACCAGTGATCACACCAGCTCCGTGAAGACATTTTCAGCATGAGGGTAAGAGAATCCTTGGAGAGAGGAGATGAGAGTTAGGGACTGGGGAAGAATCCTGAAGTGTGTGTATGAGGGGATAGAGTTGTCTGCAGACCCAACATTTTGTTTATTTTTCCTTTCTTAATTTTGTTTTTATTTTGTTTTTCTCATTTTAAATAATTAAAAGGAAATGAAACCAACCAGAAATGAAAGGAAGAAAAACAAACAAGAAAAAAAAAAAAAAGAAAAGAAAAAACAGTTTGTGCTCATCCCTTGAGTATTTTCATCTGCCTCACACAAGAACACAGAAATAATATGTTAGAAACTAGGGATGTGCAGAGCAAAATTTTATGTTCATATTTTTTATGTCCGAAAGGGGGTCCCACTTGCGGCCAATATGGACATAAAAAAAATCCAATGAGTTGGGTATATGTACATATGTGCAAAAAAAAATTAAACCCCCTCACCCTCCTTAATCCCCCCCCCCCAGACTTACCACAACTCCCTGGTGATCGAGCGAGGAGTGAGGACGTCATTTCTGCAATCCTTGGCGAGAAGCATGTGACGTCGGTGGCACGTCGAGTGACGCGGCGTCACGTGATTCCCGGCTTGTTCGCGCCGGACGGCTCGTTCGGCCCAAAAAGAACTTTTGGCCAGCTTGGGGGGCCTCCTGACCCCCCCAAGCTGGCCAAAAGTTCTTTTTGGGCCGAACGAGCCGTCCGGCGCGAACGAGCCGGGAATCACGTGGCGCCATGTCACTCAGACGCGACGTCACGTGATTCCCGGCAAGTTCGCGCCGGACGGCTCGTTCGGCCCAAAAAGAACTTTTGGCCAGCTTGGGGGGGCCTCCTGACCCCCTCAAGCTGGCCAAAAGTTCTTTTTGGGCCGAACGAGCCGTCCGGCGCGAACTTGCCGGGAATCACGTGACGTCGGCGTCACGTGATTCCCGGCTTGTTCGCGCCGAAAGAGCCGTCCGGTGCGAACTTGCCGGGAATCACGTGACGTCGCGTCTGAGTGACGCGGCGCCACGTGATTCCCGGCTCGTTCGCGCCGGACGGCTCGTTCGGCCCAAAAAGAACTTTTGGCCAGCTTGGGGGGGTCAGGAGGCCCCCCCAAGCTGGCCAAAAGTTCTTTTTGGGCCGAACGAGCCGTCCGGCGCGAACGAGCCGGGAATCACGTGACGCCGGCGTCACTCGACGTGCCGCCGACGTCACATGCTTCTCGCCAAGGATTGCAGAAATGGCGTCCTCACTCCTCGCTCCATCACCAGGGAGTTGTGGTAAGTCGGGGGGGGGGATTAAGGAGGGTGAGGGGGTTTATATTTTTATTTTGGCTCAACAATCGCGATTTCCCACATATCGAACATATCTATGTTCGATATGTGGGAAATCCGATCGTTTATGTCGAATCAATTTTTTAAGTAAAAAAAAAAATATGAGTTGCGTTTTACTAATGCGGTCAATCCGAATGTACACCCCTATTAGAAACTGCTCAGCTTAAACATATCACAACATCAGATAGTATTTCACACCTAACTACTAGGACTCAGCTGAAATACTGACCTGTGTTCTGATCTCTCTGCTGCTGGTGTAAAGCCTGAAGCTTCTGTCTCTTCCTCTGCTTCCTGCAGATCCAGGACCTCAACTTTTATTGCCTCCTTCTTCCAACCAAAGCAGACAATGATCATCACAAAAGTTGTGAGGCAGGCAACACATGACAAGCACTTTATACTGAGACACAATAAAGCTGACAGATTAATGCACATTATCTGACAGCTTTAATGCATGCAAATTTAACAAATTATATGCAAACAATGCTGCTTTTTTAAAGCACATTGTATATACTTTGTGACATTATTATTCCCCTTACCAAAGTGCGTGTGTCACTTATCCCAGGTGCATGTCTTCTGACAGATATTAGATCCACCTGGAATATACCTAGATTTACCATCCCATCCACCCAAAAGGCACCAGATTTCATTGAAAGCCATCTGGCAGATTCACTCCAGAATACCCCACCTGATCCTTGTGCATACGAAATCCCTGGTTGGGATAGAACCCTGATGTTGACCCAAAACACACATAGAAATAAAATAACCCTATTTGCAAACAGTTTTCAATGGATAGCTTTTTACTTCTGAGGTCCAGGGCTCCCTATGGGGGGAAGCAGTTCTTCAAGGGCCATTTGCATTAACAAATTAACAGAGTCCTTTACCAGTTCCTGTAAATAGCACTGATAGCAGAAAAAATCATACTGAGAGGCCATGTGGTTTCCAATAGGGATGGGCATTTCGGAGAAATGAAATAGGAAATCAAACAAAATTTGCTATCTCATTTCATTTTGTTATCAAAGCAAAACAATTGAAAACTGAATAAATTTAATTAGTTTTCATGTTTCGCTTTGAAAACAAAATTGATCCATTGGGCCCAAAGCCAGGACCTCGCCTATGAAATAGGCCAAGGCCCAAAGAAGAGCCTTGGCCTAGGCCTGAATGTGATGCTGGGACCTGGGCCTAGGCCATAGACAGGGGCCTTGCCTAGGTATATGCCTTGGTCCGAAGCAGGAACTGCAGCCAAGGACCAAGTGCAATGCCAGATTCTCTTCCAAAGCCAAGGCCTAATACTGGGGCCTTTACTGAGATTCCAAAAATGTAAAAAAACGTACCTTTTCTGGGATCCAGCATCTCAGTCTAGACATGAGACTGATGCCTTGGCCTCGGCCTAGGCCAGGGCCCGGATCCAGGCCCGACACTGTGGCCCAGTTCAGAGACCAGGGCCAATGCTAGGACCTTGACATGGATCTAGACCCGATGCCAGGAACTGACCCTGAGACTGGGTCCTGATGCCAGGGCCTCTACCTAATGCCAGGGCCTGACACTGTGACCTGTCCAGAGACCATTGCCCGGCATCAGGGCCTTGGATCAGACCCAGGCTCGATGCAAAGACCTGACCCAAAGGCCAGGTCCCGATGCATGGGCCTCGGTCTAGGCCGGGTCCCGATGCTGGGTCCTCAACCCCAACGCAGGACCTAATGCCATGACCCAGTCCAGCAACTGGGTCTCAATGCTGGGGCCCTGGCTCAGACCCAGGCCTGATGCTGCCACCCAGCCAAGCACCCAGGCCTCAGAGGTCTTCTGTCTTCTTTGGCAGAATGACGCCATCTGCTTAGGAGGCACCAGAGTTAATTAACCCCAGTGCTTTCTTCCCAGCGAAGGGTGAGATTTTGATGTATGGAAGCACAACTAGGCCTCGGACCTGGGTCTGGGCCAAGGCCTCAGTGTCAGGGCCAGATCTGCGGACTGGTTTGCAGTGTCAGGCCTTGGCCCAAGCCTGGGTCCGGGCTAAGGCCCGGGCTTCGGTACATGACCTCTGGGTTGGACCCCAGCATCAAGCTTGGGTCTGGGTCTGGGCTGAGGTCCCGGAATCAGGATTTGGTCTTCTACACCAGACCGTGGCATTGGGCCTGAGCCCAGGCATCAGGTCCAGGCCTTGATGCCCGAGCCTTGCGTAAGCTGTGCAAGGTGACCTACACAAGTCCTAGGCAGCTACTCATTCCCAAAAGGAACAAAAATATACTTTTACTCAAAAAAAAGGGGGAAAACCAAAGAAAAGACAGGAAGGGTAGAAAAAAACGTCCTTATCTCCCAAAATGAGAAGATAATCAATAAGGAAAAACAACCCAAATGTGGAACTCCATTACATCAGGTCACTGAATGATGTATCCACTGGAGGTGAGATAAAAGCAGGAGTATCTTCCCTACCCCTTAATCTTACCTTATACTGGAACTCCCCAAATCCTCTCTGAAGCGGTACAAAGGCTCTCACATGGAAGGTTTCCAAAAAGTGGTATAAAAAATAAATAAGCCAAAATAGATCAGACAAAAGACTGACCCAAAGTCAGTCAGGCAACTCAGAAATCCAAAAGAGCTGATAAAATAATGAGATGAGAATCTCCTGCGCTCTGAAAGATTAACTAAAACATCCACACCCTAAGATGTGGCTTATATACTGCTAGAGCACACAATCTGCAGCTCCCACATGGGAGAGTCAAAACCCAAACCTCTCTTCACTAAACCTGTCTGGACCTCCCCAGCTAGTTAGCACATTCCTTTTTGTAAGGAAATCAGAAGTTCCTTACACATACAACATGTGATTCATAGTGCGAGGTCACAAAAACATTTTGAAGTGAACTGTCAAGTGCGACAGGATAGAGGGAGACTATTTTCATCCTCCTATGGTTGTTGGGAAATCTTGGACAAAGGGCTCTATTTGTGTGTGTGTGTGGGGGGGGGGGGGGGGGGGGGGGGGAGGGTGGAAGGAATTTGTCATTTGCTTTTTGGCAGGGTGAGATGGATTGGAAAGTTAGAACATCTAAAGGGTAGTGGAGAGGTCCGAAGCACTGTCTCCCCTGTAATTAGCATTCCAAAATCAATATGCTATCCATTATTATTTAGCATCTTTAGAGAGCAATATGAGATAAAGAATTTTAATGCACCTTTGCTCAGTCACATTAGAAATATATTCAGTCCAGTTCAGTTTATTCATATTAACATGACTTAATATATAGGCCCTAAAAACAGGAATCAGGGCAGAAATCCTCCAGTGTTATTCAAACAGTGAAAGCAAACAGTGTTATTCAAACAGTGAAAGCAAACAGTGAAAACATTTCAGCTAAATGTTAGAATAGCATGAACTGATTTTGTCATGGCTTTGGCTATCAATATGGGTAACCCCCAGAGCAGGAGCATGGCTGGACCCAGAAATAGTTGACAGACACAGGAACAGGGTTGGTCAAGCATCAGGGTCTTCTGCCTGAACTGACCACTTCTACCTTGAGTTGAACTCTCAGGTTCTGGTGGCCGACAGGACTTAACAGGAATTACACTTGAACAGGGATGGAAGGCACCCACTAAAGCAGGATTGAGCTGTAGAGAACCAAACACAAATGGGTGCCCACAAACATCAGATAGGACAGGGGAGTGCACTACAAGACAAGACACAAGAACAAGGCAAGAACAAACAGAAGCAGACGGCCACAATACTAGGACCAAAACCACAAGACACAGGACTGACAGGAAAACAGACAAGGATGAGCAAATCAAAACCTAGAAGGCCATACAAACTGGGGCAGAATGACGCCGCGGCAGCCAATCTTCCACTTGAGCAAGAGGGAGTCGCCAAGGAGGTAAGGTGGGTGTAGTGGAGACGTCGGGCAGCGACGGTCGCAACACATCCTTTCAAGCTATGGATGTGCTAGAAACATGGCTGCCAGAAGGATCTTTAAGCCATAGAGCTTGTAGACCTGAGCAGCAGGGAATGTGACTTACTGAGGGCTCCTGCTGGCAGGAAGTGAGCACTACACAGAAGTCCACACAGATTAAACATATATTATAAGGTTGTGCAAGGATTGTTTTTCCTTTTCTGTCTTCTTTTTGTTTTATTGGTGGAGGTTTTTGTTTTGCTTTGCTTTCTTGGGGGGTCATTTCATTACAGGGGAGGGGGAGTTCATTATAGTGTTTATAGGGAGGGTAATTTTATAACTGTGCATGGTGGCATAAAGTCTGTGTGTACCTTATATGCACAGACTTTACTCCAAATTTTCAAAGCAAATTTGTGTGTATAAGTTAACTTTGAAAATGTGCACATAACTGCCATGGTAGATAAACAAACTTAAGCACAAAACTTACACCTGCTCTATTGAGGGCATAAATTGTGTAGATAAACTCATGCATTTACTTTGTATAATCAAAAAGTGTGCACATAAGGTTCTATTCTGTTCCCCACATCACATCTCTCCAGTTCATGTATGTGAAAACAAGTTGCATGCATACTGTTAGACACACTGATTCTGGGTCAAGTTTAGAACAGTCATTTATGTGCCCTAAAAGATCTTAACATGCACTAAAACTATTTAGTTTACATTACATGGTTTAATATGCACTATACAGTTTTAGAGTACATTCAAACCATTTAATGTGCACTAAAATTAAATGTATTTTTTGTGTTTGTTTTATTGTTTGTAGACTAATATAGCTAGAGTGTGGGGGTGGCAGGAGGTGGCCAGTGAAATTGGTAGGTCATCCCTAAGAAATACAGGAAGAAGGAAGAGAGAGTAACAAAATCAGTTCAAAAAAGCAAAAAAGGTGACTAGGAATAGCAGCTAGAAAGCTATGACCACAAGTACTCATAGTCTGGGCAATAAAATCCCAGACCTGCAGACCCTAATGGTGGAGGTGGACTTGAACATTGTTGCTGCTATGGACACATAGTTTACTTATTCTCATGATTGGGATACAACCATCCTGGGCTATAACTTGTTTAGGAAGAACAGACAGGACAGAAAAGGGGGAGGAGTAGTTCTTTACGTCATAAACAATATACAAGTAACCAAATTGCAAAATAAATGGGGTAGAGAAGAAACATTAGGGAATGTCCTTAAAAAAGAAGATGGTGCTTCCATTTTTATTGGTGTGATCTACAGGACTCCTTCCCAAACAGAAGAACCGGACAGAGATCTGATCAAAGACATCCAAAAGGTGGGCAATAAGGGAGAAATGTTGCGCATTGGAGAATTTAATCTGCCAGATGTGGATTGGAGTATCCCTTCTATGAAATCAATAAGGCTTGGGTTAACTGCATGGAGTGGCAGATACTACCATAAGAAACTTGCTGGGCAGACTGGTTGGGTGTCTGGTCCTTTTTTTTGCCATCTTTACTATGTTAACTAAAATGGTGGCAGAAAAAGAAGAAGAAATAATGCAAAAAGCATGGAAGAAATTCTCTAAGACAGGAAAGAAGGGCTCTTCTTCTCTCTCATGAAAGTTAAATTGCAAGTCCTAAGAAATAATAACCTAACTATCCTTTCAAAGATGTAATATTGCTGTTGCCTCCAGATTGTTACAATTACGTAGAATTAATGGTCAACAACTATATTACTAATTTTATTAAATACATCCTGTAAGTATTGGATGGATAAACCCAAAATGCTGCTGAAATCTCGCTGAAAAAGAAAAAGAAATTATAAGCTCCATAAAATATTGTGTTTTATATTTAAATAATTTGAAATAACATGAATGCTTTAGCCTTTGCTTCAAGCCAACAGCCATTGTCTTTTATTTTATAAGAAAATGAGGATGACCTGGGATAATGGGTCACGTCTAGAAAGATTTGGAAACTACTGATGGCAATGCAATCATTTTACCGAAGAGACAGGCAGTATGAATAAATGAATGCTAATTATAAAAAATTATAGCTGCATTTACGGTCCATTAATAATAGTAACCACTGTGTTATACCCAGCTGGAATGACATTTTGAGCAAGACTGTACAGTGTGTGTATGGCAGCTGTTCGGGAGACTGTAATAAATAGGGGTAGCCTTGCACAACACTTTGCCAGCCGTGTCTGATTCTTTACCCTCTGTACCTAAATTCAATTTGCTACCATAGAACAGAAAATTTTGCTTCTGAAGGATATTTACTGAGGAAGGTTATTTGGCAAGTGTTTTAATTTTTTAAAGCCCCTGCACTTAAAAAAAAAAATAAATAAATAAAAGCTTGAATTGTGTGAAAAGTTTCTCATTTGCATGCTCAACAGGGAAATCTGCCAGTTGTGCTTTTTATGAAATCAGAGAGATCTTACTTTGTGCAGTTTGCATACTATGGGGAGATAAAGAGGATGGTAGAATGTCTACGTAAACACAAAATCCCATTTCAGGAACCTGCCTAAGTCACAAAATAATTCAATGTGTCATGAAAGGGCTGGAGTGACACTTTTTTTCCCCCCTTTTGATCCTTAACTAGAGTACAGCAGCACAGACAATTATTACAGTTTTTGTTAAAATAGAAAATCTGCAAAGCCTGTTTTGATAAGCTATGGATGTAAAACGTAAGAACCTCTTTAGAAAATAGTAACTTTTGTATCAAATAGTAAAACACTAATAAGGAAGAAATATAGATATTTTATAACAATTCATTGTGTTGATAATTTATTTCCATGGAAGTCAATTTTCAAAGGTTTCAGGTACCTATAAATCAGGCACCTATAAATCAGGCACCTGAATTGTCCTCTTTGAAAAGTGACTAGTGCCGAGTGCCTATTTTCACCAGGCACTTACATATAGTTTCCAAAATAGTGGGTATATACTAGGGGTGTGCATTCGTTTTGAACGCATATGTAAAACGCAACTTATTTTTTTTTAACTTAAAAAAAGTGATGATGCGCAACGCATCACATTTTCAACTTATTCAACATAGCTACGTTGAATACGTTGAACCTAAATAAACACTTAAACCCCCACCCTCCTGACCCCCCCAAGACTTACCAAAACTCCCTGGTGGTCCAGCGGGGAGTCAGGAAGCCATCGCTGTTTTCCTTTGCGAGGAGCACGTGACGTCGGCGTCACGTCGGAGTGACGCGGACGTCACGTGTTTCTCTGTGCCTCCGCTCCGGGACCCCCGTTGGACCCAACCGGAACTTTTGGCCAGCTTGGGGGGCCTCCTGACCCCCCCAAAGCTGGCCAAAAGTTCCGGTTCCTCGCAAAAGTTCCGGTTCCTCGCAAAGGAAAACAGCGATGGCTTCCTGACTCCCCGCTGGACCACCAGGGAGTTTTGGTAAGTCTTGGGGGGAGATTAAGGAGGGTGAGGGGTTTTAATCTTTCTTTAGGGAACCGGTGAACGTATGGACAGACCCTCAACTTATGGGATTCTCCATATGTCCATATTGAACAAAATCGACCTTCACCTTCAACTTATCAACTTATGAACGCAAACTTTTTGCCGGCACATCCCTAGTAGATACAGGGGCAGATATAGAGCAGGGAAAAATTTAGGTTCTTAGCACTGATTTTCAGCACTAGGCAACTTACAGGTATTTAATTCTAGGCAAATCGATTGCAGGTCTAAAATTAGGTGCCTAAATTTCAGGTGTCAAAAAATATAGGAACATTTTCAGCTGTAAACTAAGGGCCTAAATTCAGCTTCAAATCTAGCTCAGTTTGGAAACCTGAGCATTTTTGAAAACTGATGCCCTAGCTTGCATGGCTCAATGTTGCTTTACTTAGGAAGATTTACACTTTGTAGCACAATAGATGTCAGAGAAGGACATTTGTCCCATCCAGTCTACTCAGTTTCCTCTGCCTATTCAGCTGGAGCTCTGATTACAACTCTTCCTAGCACTAGTCACTCTTTGCACAATGACAATCTCCTGTCAGCTGTTCAAGCTTCATTGCTTGAAGGAGGCCACAACTTAACCTTATCTGTTATTAGGTGACAAGTGTAGTCAAATCATCTTTCTGCCCATGTTAGATGACTTGCCATTGTTTCAGAGAACATATCATAGCCCTACTGTCACTTCATGCTGATAGGTCTTTTAGAGATCTTGAAGCAGCTCTAACACCTAGTTCAAGTGGTTGTATACTCTCTTTTGGCTCTGTGTGTGTATTTGTGTGTAACCTAATGGTTTATTGAATTGCTCTTTTCCCTGCCTGACTAGGGTAAAATAAATTGTAAAGGGCATAGCCCTGGTCATGTCCCTTTTGATGTCAGAAATGCCAGGGTAGAGCAGCAAATGTTCCTTTGAAAGCTGACAGAAGAGTCATTATTGCTTCATTGTTATGGCATTGGTTAATGCCTTCTTTTTGAAGTCCTAAAAGAACCCCTTTGGCTGGAACATAAGAAGTTGCCATACTGGGTCAGACCAGGGGTCCATCAAGCCCAGCATCCTGCTTCCAACAGTGGCCAATCCAGGCCACAAGAACCTGGCAAGTACCCAAAAACTAAGTCTATTCCATGTTACCATTGCTAATGGCAGTGACTATTCTCTAGGTGAACTTAATAGCAGGTAATGGACTTCTCCTCCAAGAACTTATCCAATCCTTTTTTAAACACAGCTTTACTAACTACACTAACCACATCCTCTGGCAACAAATTCCAGAGTTTAATTGTGCGTTGAGTAAAAAAGAACTTTCTCCGATTAGTTTTAAATGTGCCCCATGCTAACTTCATGGAGTGCCCCATAGTCTTTCTACTATCCGAAAGAGTAAATAACCGATTCACATGTACCCGTTCTAGACCTCTCATGATTTTAAACACCTCTATCATATCCCCCCTCAGTCGTCTCTTCTCCAAGCTGAAAAGTCCTAACCTCTTTAGTCTTTCCTCATAGGGGAGTTGTTCCATCCCCCTATTCATTTTTTTCTTTGACTAGAATATAGATTGTTCATATTCATTTCTGTTTTTGATTTATTTTAATTTAGTAGTTTTTATTTGTTGTGTATAATTTTACTTTTATAATGTGTCATTTTGATTTGTTTCTTTGGTTTGTGATACCTCGTTCTCTTCTGTTCATCTATATTTGCCTGCTTTTTTGCTTGACATCAACAGAGGGCATATGTGATACATGGTATAGTTTGTTACGTTGTCAGGAGTGGCCAACTATTAACACATCAATAGCCACAATAACAGAATGCATATAATAGAAAACCTTACATTTGAGGAGTGTGGTGGGGGATGCCTTCTTTCCTCTTAGAAAAGGACAACTCTCTCAATCCCCCAGGTGTCGGGACCCAGCCTTCAGGTCAGGTCTTTGCATCGGGCCTAAGTTTGGGTCAAGGCCACAGCTTTAGGACCCAGCCTCTGGGCTAGGCTGCAGTTAGACTGAGGCTCAGGTGTTGGGACCCAGCCATTAGATTGGGCCCCCTGCATCAGGCCAGAGTCTGGGTCGAAGCCCTGATGTTGAGAGCCAGCCTGCACACTGGACCACAGCTTTGGACCTCAGCCTAGGCCCAGGCCTTGGGACCGAGCCTTCGACGGATACCCGATGGATCAGTTAAGTTTGTTTTAATTTTTCTAGGGTTTCTGCCATGGTCCTTGTCCTAGGCCAAGATGCCTACGTTGCGCTCAGGCATAAGCCATGGCGTCTGCTTTGGGTCTTGGCCTCTGCCATAGTTGAGGGCCTGGCCTTGGGCCTAGGCATGGTCTTGATGCATTAATTTAAAATAAATGCAACAAATAAGGTTTGTTTCATTTGTGATTCCCTGATTCATTTTGGGGCCCCAGACTAAAATGAATTGGTATTATTTGTCATGGTTTGCACATGTGTTTTAAGTGAATTCATAACCCTAGTATATATCAGACATGTGAGTTATAAAATGCTATCATTATATAATCTGTTTGCATCTATATATGTGCATATGTGCCACTGCATGCAGTTGTTTGAAAATTATCCTCCAAATGAATTTACTTTCAATTTTAAATGCACCAATGTTTTGATAATTTAACATGTAATATTTAGACTAGGACTCCAGGTACACATAGGCAAAGAAGACAGCTATGCAGTTAACGACTGAACTGAACAATGATGGAAGCCAAAGTGACTCTATGCTGCTAAGAAATTCTGACACAAGTGAAAGAGACATTTTTAACTTAATGTCTGAAAGAAACTACAGGCTCTGCAATTACAGGCAGGCTCACAAGGCCAGTCTCCTGATATTCTTCAACTTTACTCAAGCAACTGAGAGGCAAGTGCTACTGTTGAAGATGCAACAATTTGCAGTAGAAACATTTCAGAAAAAAAAATTCAGTGGGCGCCACCACTCTATATATTTCATCTGTGAATGACAGGCATACAAACTGCGAAGGATATAATAATGACACAGAACAAAGAACTGCAGAGACATCCTTCAAGAATTTCCTGATGAAGACTAGTCTTGAACTCTCCACCTGCATCATTATCTATATCTTCTAGGAACCTGGTGTTGCCTACTATAAGCTCTTGGAAAAAGTAATATCTAGATCCTAAGAATTATCTGTACAATAATTGGTAGATCTCTCTTTCTCTCTATGTGCAGTATAACCTCTGGAGATCCCAGTAAAAGCAAAAAGTGCATTTAACTAAATTTATCTTCAGTGTTGAGTAAGAGTCACTATTATTTGTGATTGTTTGTTATAACATAATAAAGGTGTCTGAAGTGACTTTCTTTGGTTTGCAAATTATTTCTGGCAGTTACATCTTCATTTTTCACTCCCATTTACTGTCAGGACATATGTTGCAGACCCTCTACCATTTGGATATCCCTTTTCTCAACTTCATCAATTTTCCCAATGTCCTTACAAAGCTATAGGCTCCAACACTAAACATAGTACTCGAGGCGGGGTTTGACTTCTATAAAAGCAATGTCACTTATGTTTTTTTCTACTGCTGACACCTTTGACTATGTATCACTATCTTTGCAAACTGTTAACTTTCCTTGCTACTTTATTCAATGACCGAAAGTCTTCAGGTCATTTGAGGTGATTACTCCTAGCTTCCTTTCCTATTTGGTAGCTGTCATTTCTTGTTCTCCTAACTGATAAATGCCCAATGGAACTTTGCAAATGAGATACATTATTTTACAATTGCTTTTTTGTTTTAAAGCATAACAAAAATTATTTTTGCCTTCTATTTACTTTATTGTTAGACACAGAGAGAGAAAGAGAGAGAAATTTTCCTGCCCTGAGGTATGCAGATGTCTAGTATTAGATTCCAGTTTAGTACTAGGAGTCCTTTCTATGGCACATGCAGTTCAGATATAGAGGACAGTGGTAAGGGAAAAGAGGATGACGACCAAAGATCAAGGTGGGTCTGAAGTGACTCAGGTAGGGATAACTGGATAGAATGGCTGGGCCAAGAGGACCTTATCTATTACCAACTACTATGTTGCTATATGCAAAAATAAACAGAAATTAAGGACATAGGAATTGCTGTACTGGGTCAAGCCCAATATCCTGTTTCCAACAGTTGCCAACCTGTGTCACAAATACCTGGCAAGATCCCAAATAATAAATAGACCCCATGCCGCTGACACCTAGGGATCTGTGACTTCCCCCACATCTACCTAGTCAATAATGGTTTATGGACATCTCATCCAGGAACTTGTCCAGACCTAATTAAACCCATCAATGTACAATTAAAGTCTACCCATCCAGACTTTAATTGTACGTTGAGTGAAAAATAATTTTTCCAATTTGTTTTAAATGTGCTACTAAGTAAATTCATGATGTGTTCCCTAGTCTTTTTGTATTTTTTTGAAAGATTAAATAAGTGATTCACATTTGCCTGTTCTATTCCACTCATTATTTTATTAACCTCTATGATATCCCCCTCAGCCGTCTCTTCTCCAAGCTGAAGAGCCCTAGCCTCTGTTACTGCGAGCTACCATTAATGAACGCCTGCCAGTATTCAGATTCTACAATAGTGCTATGTTCATGTGCTGCTACTGACCATCGCACAGTGACAACTAATAAGCAACCTGTACTTCAGAGAAGAGGAATGAAAAGGTTTAGTGCCTTTCCTCTTATGAAAGAAATGGTATCTCTAGCTTCACCTTTCTACACCTACTAGTAATTTGAGCCTTTTCTCTGATAACATTTTATCAAGCAGAAAGAACAGCAACAGAATGGGAAACTTGGTTATTTATGCTAAAAACAAATTTAAAAAAAATCAGGTTCTTTAAAGGGATAAAATTCTTTCAGAAAGCGCAAGAGTGCTTTTAGAAATTATTTATCACTACACATGATTCAGTGATGCAGCATAAAGTAATGACTTTTGCAGTCTTCAGGACGGAGTGACATTACAGCAAATAGAGTCATATGTTTGATCTTAAGAGTCTGGCTTTCTAGAAAGCAAACATGATTATAATATCTACTCTCTGTAATATGTAAATGCTCACATGCTACATGCAGATCTGGAAGTGGAATAAAATAAGTGGGAGTACTTTCCATCTGTTCAAGCTTTCCTATTTTTGTCATCACTCTCCTTCCTTTCTATCGTCATTTCCAGCCATTTCCCATATTTTAATCTTCTGTTCTTCATCTCTTCCATATTTCATTTATTCACTTCTCTCTCTCCAATTCCCATCATCCCTACACCCTCCTTATCACTTTTTTCTTTTCCCATATGATCCCTCTACCGTTCTCCCTCCTTTGTCTTCTACCTTTCTCATTCCTTGCAGTTTCCCATTTCTTCCCAACAAGTAGCTCTTTCTCCCCATCCCTTTTATGTTCTTCTCTCCTCCATGTCTCTCCCTTTCCAAGTTTCTTTTTTCCCCTTCCTTTACAAATTCCTTTTTTTTTTTAAACTCCTTCCAACCACTACTCTTCCCTTTCCATTCTCAGTTTCTTCTCTGAATCTCCGTCCCTTTCAGAATTCTTTGTCCCCCCTCCCCTTCCAAGTTCCTTCCATGGAAGTCAGAGCAGTGACAGTAACTGCATGCAGGCCAGCAGTATATGGCAAATGAACGTGCTCTCCCAATCACCTTTGGCTACTATTCATCCGATCAAGGGTACCTCCTTTCTAAGCACGTGGTGCAAGGGTAGGAAGAAAAGCCACAAGGCCCTGGGCCTGCCAAAAATTGCTGCCACAGCTACTCTGACTTCTGTGGCAAGGAGCGAGCAGACACGCAAGTGTGAGCTTTCTTGGGCAGCCAGTGTAATGCCCCTTGTCATTCTTTCCCTGGTCAAAGTGGGGCAGAAAACAATGACTAGATCATTGTATTGGTGCATATGGCCCCATTTTGAACTCTTGTCTACATGTTATATAGTGTACTGAATTTTAGATTCTACCATATAACACACATGTCCTCTATGGAAAAGTTCCATATGAACCTCAGATATAGGTCAGGAGCTAGATATAAGGCTATAGTAAAATTAAAAAAAAAAACCCCACACAATGTCAAGTCAACTATTTGTAAGTGCAATACATATATCCATTACATCGAATATAAGACTTACACACAAAGGGCTACAGTTTGACAAAAAGTTGGGCTATAAATATTAAAATGAAAACAATGCTATTATTTTTTCAACATATATAACAAGGTTAGCAACATAAATCTCAGGAAGCATCTTTGTTTTTACTTTGGGCCTTGGAAATAGGCTTGCAATGAAATTTGTCTCACATAATGATTTCTTCCGGCAGATGGCTTTATGTCTGAAGCTAGCATGCTATTTGTCACCAGGAATATCGGGGACTAAAAATTAATTATATTGAAAACCACCTAAAACAAATTTCCTCATTTTAAATTCAAAATTCTTTGCTTTCCAGAGAATAAATTAGCCCTTCTGTGCTTGCTAAGGTCCTTTTAAATAGCCAATTCCCCTTCAGTTTGTAAATTTGCTAATTACAGCTTTGGGTATCATTCTGAGATATTTTAATGATGAAAACAGATGTAAAATGAGAAGAAAAATACAGTTTTCCCCATAGAGCTGTCAAACTGCAATTTTCCCCAAAGTGTAAAAAGTAGAACAAAATCTAGATTGTTCAGCTCTTTTCCCAAAGCTTAAAACTCATTAAAATGCATGACAGCATGAGAACAACCCACTCACACACTTTCAATTTTCTTTTTATTAGATTTTCAATTAATTACAGGTTAAAAACAGCAAAACTCGTTCTCTTAATATCAGATATTCAAAGTTTTATATAGACAGTTTTGGACATTAAGCCTAAAATATCCAACTCAATTCAAGAGAAAGAGAGGGGCAGAAAAGTTCCAATATATCCTTAAACAATACTACCAAATAGTGACTAGATGATTATATAACCTGCTCCATTCATATCATCATTTAAAAACAAATACAATATAAATGAACCAAAACAAAATCCTGAAATAAACCTGCCAATTAAATCTGCAAAGAAGGAGGGAACATCAGGTTAATTCCTCGTGAGTGAGGGGGGAAATCTCAAAGGGATTCTCCTATGTAAATAGGGGTTTGGCTACGGAGTAAGCTAAGCCCCTTTTTAAAATTGACTTCTCTTCCTCCTCCTCCCCTGCGAAGGGAAATAGGAGCAGGGCTCTTCCAGCAAAGGCCAGGAGAGGAGGTTAACTCCCTGAAAACACTTCCCAGCAGGGATTTTGTACCTTCAAACTCTGCAAGTATTTATGTGCATGCAGTTTCCTTCAGGCAAGACATTTTCAAAATGTCTTGCCTGAAGGAAGGTTCCGGCGCCTCGCTGAACGACCTCCTGCAGTCGATCTCCTGCCGGCGCCATTTTCCGTACGAAAACGATTTGTGGCGGGAAATCGCTCCCTGACCCCCGCTGGACCTCCAGGAACTTTTGGCCAGCTTGGGGGGGGCCTCCTGACCCCCACAAGACTTGCCAAAAGTCCAGCGGGGGTCCGGAAGGACCTCCTGCCATCCAATCGTGTTCGTCTATGGCCGCCGCCATTTTTCGGCGCCATTTTGGAAAATGGCGCCGGCTGAAGACAACAAGATTCAGTAGCAGGAGCCCGTTCCGGACCGCTGCCGTTCCGGACCGCCGCTGGACCCGCAGGTTATTTAAGTCATTTGGGGGGGGGGTTCGGGAGGGTGGGGGGATTTAATTTAAAGGGTCGGGGGTGGGTTTTAGGGGGTTTTAATGTGCCGGTTTTGAGATTTTACGTTTTTTCGATTTTTCACGATTTTTCACGATTTTTCACAATATTTTACCCCCCCAAACGGCAACAATACGATTCCCTCCCCCTCCCAGCCGAAATCGATCGTTAAGACGATCGAGGACACGATTCACATCCCTACTATTTATTTAATTTATTTATTTTATATATTTTATATACCGACGAATGTTGGGAACATCTCATCGGTTTACAGATAACAGAACTGAGCAACAGGCTTTACAATTATCGCATAATTATATGAGGAACAGTAAAAACATACATACAATAACAGAGTAGATTGTATGTATGTATGTATTGTATCTATTATCATCAGGTAAACACAAAATTGAATTTTCTAAAGGAAAACTATGCAAGTACTTTCTTATCAAATTGCCTATCTGGTCACAAGTGTAAAACGTGTAGTACAACTTCAAAAAGTGCAGCGGAATTCAAATCACCAGGAGATACAGCACACTACAACATTTCTACTGCTCATATCGAAGAAAGTCCCTTGGGACTCCAGTGGGAAAGTGTCTTCATTGAGTCATTGCGTAGAAGAGCAGGGATGGCCAAAACTTCACCTACCAAGATCCACAAAACCAGAATGCATAGTGAATGACAGTCTCACCTTTGAGGAGTGGGGGAAGAGAGAAGGATCCCCTTTCCACTTCAGAAAAGGTCAGCTCTCTCAACCCCCCCCCCCTCATCTCCACTAACTTCTCTCACCCCTCTTGTCTCCACCAATCTCCCTTTCCCTCCCCCTCATCTCCATCAGTCTCTCTCTCTCTTTATACATATATACCACCATCTTATCTCCAAATTTTGTCTCTATCTCCATTCTGTATTTTACCAGTCTTTCTCTCTCTCTGTTCCCCATCATGTGTCAACTAGTCTTTCTCATTTCACTCCCCTCTCCTCCCGTCTTTCTCCATTCCCACTCCCTTCTCCTCACCAGTCTCTTTCAATTCCCAATCCCCTACCCCCACCAGTCTCTTTCTCTCTCTTTTTCAAACCCCAACCATTTTCCCATTGGTATCTCCATAAACAACAGCTTTCCATCCACAACAGTCTCTTCTCTTGCTATAAAAAAAAGGCACATCTAATCCTGCAGCCAATCAACTCCTGCTATAGTGAGACACAGAAATCTAATGTTAACCAGAGAGTGATTTGAAATGCAGGACTCTGGCTCTTCTTACTTAGAGTCCAATAAACAAGTTTCAAAGTGAAGAGTGTAAATAATCCTATAGAAACCAATTATTAAGCCTCTCCTTTGGGTAAGAATGAGACTTGGCTGCAGGGCTCTGAGCAGGTTTTGGATCATGTGAAAGGCGGCATTGGAGGGGTGCTCATTTCATGGAGGCTGGGTAGTGATGGCACTCTTGCCAGTGGGTGTCTCTACGGTGACTTTGCTCCCACATCATAGTACAGCCTAGACCTCTAGTTATCCTGCATCATGCACACAACAATGGCAGAGCTGCAGATGTTCTCTGAGCTGATGACACTGCAGATTACATCTTCTGCTTTCAGTCTGCGCTGTCTGCTGATAGCAATACCTCCTGTTTAAGCCTCCTTTTTATTTTTTGGCCTATGTGAAAAGAGCAACAGTTTTATTTTTCCCAAGAAGTATGGAATTCTCAAGATGCCAGTTGGCCAATTCTGAGTCTCTGCTCTCCTAAGTCACTCTTGCATCACTATTGCTAAAACTTCAGAGAAGCAAACCCATATAATGCTCTCTTACCAGGAAAGACACTGCTTTTACCATCCCCTTGATTTTGCATGCATTCCTCCTTTTTTAATTACACTGCTACTCAACATACACCTTTCTTGAAATTATTATGCATCAGGAAACTATACAGATATAACAAAATTATATGATTTTGAAATGGAACATTGTTTTGCCTAATGCATAAGAATATGTAGAAAAAAATGTTGCATAAATGAAATAATGCATAGAAATCAGTGTGTGATTTTTGTCTGATATTTAAATCTGGCTTTTAGTGTGTCAATGCAGGCTACAGTGTTTATAATTGAGTTAAGTGGAATCAACTATCCAATACACCTACTTAAACAATATATCTTAATGAAGTGTACATCTTCTGCGTAATGAGTAATAGGCAATGTATCAGAAGTTCAACTTGGGTTGTGCCTTATTCGTAAGGTCACTAAATATAGCATATTCCCACTACACAAAGAAACATTGCTTATTAGGGATGTGTATTAATTTAAAATGAATTAGCATTCTGAAACAAATTTGATCTAATTCTTTTTATTTGGAGGTCCCCAAAACAAATTCAGAGGGGCACCAAAATTAAACAAATCTTATTTGTTTCATTTGATTTTTCCCCCATTCATTTCTATGGCTATTAAAATCTATGGTGAATAACAGGTGCAATACAGTCAATTAGGAATTGTTACCATATAGCTATTAGTAGCCAGGCCAGTGAGTCATGTATGTCTTATCAGATTTTGGCAGGACATGTTGTTGAGGAGGCAATGAATTGCAGTGAAGCATTTTTCTAAATCAACCTATCAGTGATCTCCAATCCAGGGATACTGATCTTAAAACCTAAGCATGTATGAGATGTACTGTGCAAAGTGCTCATTCCGTCTGTAGTCATTGTCATGCATGTCTGCGGCTTGATGCTCAGCTGCCATACCCTTATGTCCACCATAGGTTCATGGTGCTTGATACCAACCTGTCATTTCCCTAGTACCACCATAGGGAACTTGCTGGCTCATATCTAGCTGCCATACCTTAACACCACCATATAGGACTTGCTAGCACAGCCTACCTGCCATGCCTCTAATTCTACCATAGGGGACTTGCTGCCACATGTCTCCTTGTCATACCCCTAGTAGCATAAACAAAAAGCCTTGGGGTGTTCTTCCCACACTAGCTTTCTTATTTTATTATCTGCCAATTTGATTCTCCTGCCAATGCTGATACCCCTTTACCCATTTGTGGAGCCTTATGTTATTTGTGCCATTTTTGCCATAGTTTAGGTATCTTGGAGTATTTTCATCCTTCTGTTTATTTCTTCCCACAAGTTTCATTAGAATTGATAAGAAAACCACAATTCTGGAGCCCCAAATAAGTTTCTAAAACCACAATTCTGGAGCGCCAAATAGGTTGCCATACTTCCCAAATTGACTTTAATAGAAAATGAATATTGTTTTTTTTTGTTTTTAAATTAATGAAATGAATTTGGATCCAAATGAAATGAATGAACAAACCAAATCTATTTTTTTTCTTGTACACATCCCTATTGCTTATATCTTTAATATTAGGGCTAGGGACAGAGTAAGTCATACTATTTGTGCAATAATTAATTAATACATTACTAAAAGATTGTGTTCTGGTATTTAAAAAAAACCCAAACATTTAGAGAATCATTGTAACATGTGCCCTGTAGCTAAAAGCTATCCAGTGCTCTTTTATGGCTCACTGATGCAGCCCATCAGTATAATGTCAATGTATACCAGACTCCCTGTTATGAATTACTGGTTTTCTACTCATTAACTAGCAAATAAAAACCACCTTTGCAGGTAGTGAAAACTCACACAGATTTTATTAAATGTATTTGCATAATGAAGATGTTTAATTTTCAGTATATGTATGTATATATAATTTATGATAAAATAAAGTCATTGAAATAGACTGAAGGCTAATTAAATGACTGTTAATATAGAAAGACTGCTAAAGAATATATGCTCCAAGCATTAGTTAGAATACATAAATTAATACAAATTACCATGTGAAATTAATGCCTGCTAAAAGTGCCCTTTTAAATGAGTGAACCTTTAGTATAGCAAAATGAAAACATTATAGAACTGCTACAAGCATAATCCATTAATGAATATATATATATATTTTTTTTTTTACACAAAATAGAACTTAGTTCCTATAACAGTGAATCCCTCTTACACAAAAGAGTTGTATAGAAATACTTAAAATTGCTAAATCATGTTAAGAAACTGGATA
The DNA here is from genome assembly GCF_901001135.1 of Rhinatrema bivittatum. Lineage (NCBI taxonomy): Eukaryota > Metazoa > Chordata > Amphibia > Gymnophiona > Rhinatrematidae > Rhinatrema > Rhinatrema bivittatum. The sequence continues at coordinate 55,901,294 of NC_042620.1, read as the reverse complement.
TTGAGGTTCTGTGGTTTTATACCTAATGCATTACATTGATTGTATTGTATAAGACATGCATTTAACTCTGTGCACCAACACAGCTGTGCTTTGTAGTTAAAAAAAAAACAAGTGAGAGAGAGAGAGACAAAGATGAAGTCATTTGCAGCAATCATTTTATTTCATAGACTTTCCATTAATTCATTTACCATGAACTTTTGTAACAGTGCACATAGGGAAGCCATTGACGATTGAAGCTGTTTGGAGTTTTGTTAGAGTAACTTAAATTTGGAGCTGTGCTATTTGATTTATAGGAATGGAAAGTCTTCCTTGACTAAAAGAGTTTAGGTATTTTTTAGAAATCAAATATATACAATTTGTTCATAATACATAAAAATATCTATTAATCAAAGCTTGTGCACTCAGTCCTCCTGGAAGATTATAAATAATAGGTAAAATACTTCACAAGATTTTAGCAGTAGTAGGAAGCCTATCAACCAAACTACTTACCAGGCAGGTGAATGCTTAAGAACTGCAAATAAGTGTCTGGTATTGCTTTAAAGACAGGCAGACAGCTAGACTGATCTGCCTGGGAGGCAAATCATCAACAAGGGATGTCTTGTAGACAGGTGCCTGCTCCTATCTGCTTGAAAAGTGAGGCAGAAAGTTTTGTCCTTTCCATTAACTACTCAGATCTTCTTAGAGGGCAGAGCAAGTAGCTCAGAGGAATTTGGTAGCAAAAGCAATGGGCAAAACTGATTTTCCATGTATTGATGTCAACAAGGAATACATATGCCATAAACTAAACCAAGTCTAAAATATTGTGGTATTCAAGTGATGTATGAATAGATGCACTTGTATTAATATACAAAAAAATATAGCATTTGAATAAGTCTCAACTGTATTTATTTTTATGACTTCTTATTCATGGCATATATTCAGTGTTCTAAGAAGGAATAAACATTTCCTATGCTATACTTGTGCTATGATAAGGATTCAATTAAAAAACAAGTTGACACAAGTTGAATTTACTTTTCTCATATATATATTGTGTTACATATCAAGCAGTAAATTGAGAAACAATTTTCATAGGGATAGACAAACTTGATCAGAGAGTGCTGCAAACCAGATTTTCCCAAAAAGCAAAATATATATGTTATGTGAGTTTAAAGTACCAATATTATATAAAGTCTTCAAAATATCAGCTAAAGATAAGAGGTAGAAAAAGAACATATACTGTATAGTAGGTAACAAGGGTCCAGTGGGTGAGATGGATAGCAAGAACATAATGAGGGGTTCAAATGAAAAGATGCATACATACCATAATGAGGCAAGCACTGTGTGTCAGGGTAATAAGAATAAATTAAATAGGAGTAGTCCAGTAGTAGTAGTAGTAGTGGGTTAGATTGTAGGTTCATGATCAGGAAGTTCTGGTATTCAGTTAACAGGGAAGAGTGTCTTGTTTCACTTGCTTGTTCAAAAGGTGAGGTAGGAAGTATCAAGGCGCAAGGGTAGAAGTATCATATTCCATATTTTGGGAGCATTGCAACTGAATGCACAAAGACTCATAGGAGCTAATCTGACTCAAGACAGAAGAAGGGAAGATAGGAAGGTCGTTTGGGAAGATCAAAGCTCCCTCATGGGAGTGTAGGAAAACAGAATGTAGGAAAGATAATCAGGGTCTCTTTATTCACCCACTTAAAGACAAAGGGGTAGATTTTAAAAGAAGCGCGATCAGCCTACTTTTGCTTGCGCATCAGACTCAAGCAAAAGTACGCTGGATTTTAGTAGATACGCGCGGAGCCGCGCGTATCCACTAAAATCCTGGATCGGCGCGCGCAAGGCTATCGATTTTGTATAGCCTGCGCGCGCCGAGCCGCGCTGCCTCCCCCCGTTCCCTCCAAGGCCGCTCCGAAATCGGAGGGAACTTTCCTTTGCCCTCCCCTCACCTTCCCCTCCCTTCCCCTACCTAACCCACCCGCCCGGCCCTGTCTACACCCCCCCCTTACCTTTGTCGGGGGATTTACGCCTCCCGGAGGGAGACGTAAATCCCCGCGCGCCAGCGGGCCTGCTGCGCGCCGGGCCGCGACCTGGGGGCGGGTACGGAGGGCGCGGCCACGCCCCCGGGCCGTAGCCACGCCCCGTACCCGCCCCCAAAACGCTGCCGACACGCCCCCGGAACGCCGCGACGACCGGGCCCGCCCCCCGACACGCCCCCCCTCCGAGAACCCCGGGACTTACGCGAGTCCCGGGGCTCTGCGCGCGCCGGGAGGCCTATGTAAAATAGGCTTCCCGGCGCGCAGGGCCCTGCTCGCGTAAATCCGCCCGGTTTTGGGCGGATTTACGCGAGCAGGGCTCTGAAAATCCGCCCCAAAGCAAAGAGTTTTGAATTTTATCATACTTTTGACAAGTGGTAAAGATAAATGATGCAAGATTGGTCTTATATGGTCTGCTGTTTTGGACCCTACCAGAAGTCTAGCAGCTGTATTCTATAGTAGTTGAAAGTGTTTGAAATTATATTATGAGATTCTGCTAAACAGAGTTACAATACTCTATGCAGTTAGGGGTAGATTTTCAGACAAGCGCGAACAGCCTACTTTTGTTTGCGCTCCAGGCGCAAACAAAAGTACGCTGGATTTTAGTAGATACGCGCGTAGTCGCGCGTATCGGCTAAAATCCTGGATCGGCGCGCGCAAGGCTATCGATTTTGTATAGCCTGCGCGCGCCGAGCCGCGCTGCCTCCCCCCGTTCCCTCCAAGGCCGCTCCGAAATCGGAGCGGCCTTAGAGGGAACTTTCCTTTGCCCTCCCCTCACCTTCCCCTCCCTTCCCCTACCTAACCCACCCGCCCGGCCCTGTCTACACCCCCCCCTTACCTTTGTCGGGGGATTTACGCCTCCCGGAGGGAGACGTAAATCCCCGCGCGCCAGCGGGCCTGCTGCGCGCCGGGCCGCGACCTGGGGGCGGGTACGGAGGGCGCGGCCACGCCCCCGGGCCGTAGCCACGCCCCGTACCCGCCCCCAAAACGCTGCCGACTCGCCCCCGGAACGCCGCGACGACCGGGCCCGCCCCCCGACACGCCCCCCTCCGAGAACCCCGGGACTTACGCGAGTCCCGGGGCTCTGCGCGCGCCGGGAGGCCTATGTAAAATAGGCTTCCCGGCGCGCAGGGCCCTGCTCGCGTAAATCCGCCCGGTTTTGGGCGGATTTACGCGAGCAGGGCTCTGAAAATCCGCCCCTTAATGATCAGCATGTGTATTACAGTAGCAAGGTTGTGTTTTTGAAAGTAATTGTACAATTAGCGGATGTGAGGTTTGGGTTTCTATTGTAAAATTATGGTCTAGTTGTACCCCTAGACTGCACACTGAATATTTGGGTTGCCCAGGGGTTTTCCTGATATAGGTAGGGATTTAAGGGGTGTTCTTTTCAGCTTAGTCAGAAGGATTCCAATTTGGAGGGGGTTAAGTTTCAGTTTGAGTCTGTGGTTGTTAAGCCATTGGGCTACTGCAGAAAGACAGTCACTTAGATTTGGGATGATTGTGGCTTGATCCAATCTCCTTATAATGCAGATTTGGATATCATCAGCAATAAGGTGGCATTCATTGTTGAAAAACTGGATAAGATCACAAATTGGATGAATGTAGATGCTGAAAAGGATTGGGGAAAACACTGAATTCTGAGATACTCCACAGATGAGGTCTCTGGTTGAGGATGTTTTGTTTGCCTATGAGATGGATTATATTCTGTTAGTCTGGAAAGATTCAAATCATTTGAGGGCATTGTCTTCAGTACAGTCCTTTAATCACAATATCAAGTGCTGATGATTGACAGTGCCGAAAGCATGTAGGTCTGCTTTTATAATGCCATAATAGATTTTGGAGGTCCAAGGTTCAGCCTTATCTGCTACCCTCTTCAACATATACCTCCTACCCATCTCCCAACTACTAAAAGATCATGGAATCTCACATTTCCTCTACGCTGATGACATTCAGCTTTTAATTCCCATACAAAACTCAATTGAAGACGCATACAAAAAAACATCAGATCTACTTATCTCAATCAAGCATCTACTAAACTCCCTGAAACTCATAATCAACTTCGACAAAACTGAAATCATACTCATGGATAAAAAACCCAATCCAAATCCGCCACCCCTGACAATACTAGATAAACAAATGATTACGATAATCCCTACCACCCACACCAGGAACCGTAGAGTTACCATCGATGCTGAACTCTCTTTCAAATCCCACATAGTAAATAAAACAAAAGAAGGATACCACAAGCTACTAACCCTAAGACATATAAAGCCTTTTCTCAATCCTTCTGACTTCAGAACCATCCTGCAATTGCTTATTTTCTCCACCTTCGATTACTGCAACTCATTACTTATTGGAATCCCTTCATCATCCCTCAAACCTCTCCAAATGCTGCAGAACTCAGCTGCCAGAATCCTTACAGGAAAAAAAAAGAAACAAACACATAACACCCATTTTGACCTCTCTTCACTGGCTACCTATTTCTGCATGAATTACCTACAAATCTATGACCATCATTCATAAAATCCTAAATGATGATCTTCATGGACTAAAAGGCTTAAACATAACCCCCCAAAACCCACAAAGAAACCTATGCTCTAACAACGCAGGATTCTTAAACATCCCCAACTTAAGAGACACTCATCTTTCAACTACACAAGAAAGAGCATTTTCCATTGCTTCCCCCAAAATTTGGAACACCCTACCCAAAGAACTGAGGACCCAGCACATCCTGAAAACATTTAAAAAAGACCTAAAAACATTTTTATTCCGCAAACTCTATTCTAACTATCTGACACCTGATCATCCCAGCCCTCAACAGAACTCGCAAGCATAATCCTCCTTCTTCATGCTCTCCTGCTGTACCCTCCTTTTTCAGCCCTCCCTGCTCTCTCACTTGATTTGTTAAGTTCTTTGAAAATGTTCTCCTCACTATTCTGTTATTCAACTACTAAGAAAAATGTTTACTGTTCACAAAACTCTACTGTCCCCAACTACTATGTTAACTCCATTTGATTGTATGATAATTTGTATATTTTGTATGTTAATTGCATATTTTGTAAACTGTTATGATGGCTCTACCGAATAACGGTATATAAACCTCTACAAATAAATAAATAAATAAATTTAAAGCATTTGTCTGGCTAAGTTTAGGACTTAACTGGACAAAAAGTGGGTTTTCAAAATTCCACCAAATCCACTGCCCTCGACTTATCTGTCTAAAAGCTTATACAGATAAGTAAAGAGCAGGCTGATGATATATTACAGTCCTGGCTGCTGCACAGCCTCCCCTCCACCAGGGAACCCCAGCAAGCCCTGCTTGGAATAGTACTCTCCAGCACATCTATGGTCTCTGGTCTCTGCTGCCTTTACTACCTCTGCTTCACATTGGGATCATTATGAGCAATCCCTCATGCTCCTGCCTACACTACACCCACACTCTTGCCTTACTTAACCATGCCTGCCCTTTTCCTAAATGCTTTGGCATCGAGTGCTATTCCCACGCCTTGCTCTAGCCATCTCTGCCTTGTGGTCTTCTAAGGCCTTTCCTTGTTTCTCTTCATGACCTCTGGGCCTTCTGATTACTGTCTCACCTTCTTTATCCTGTGGCCTTTGGGTCATTTTTTTACTTTGGTCTTTTACTACCTTGACTTGATGCCAATCGGCCTTCTGTCTTTAACTTTGCCCTGTGGTATGTAGGCCTTCTGAATCCCCCTTGCCTTGCGGCCTGCTCCAGGCCTTTCATTGCCTCTGGCCTTATCAGGCCTGGCCCAGACCTGAGACCTTCCTTCGCCTTGTCTCTCAAGGCATTCCTTGTTGTTGCCTTCTGGCTTTATGTGTTATATTCTACGTTTGACCTGTCTGATTCTGCCCTGTCTGAGTCCTGTGTTCCAGTCTGTCCCAGAATTCCTGAGGTCTTGAGTTTACTCTTACTCCCAGGCACCTCCAGTGTTCCAGTTCACTCTCACCTCCACTCAGCTCCAGCCCAGCCTGCCCTCCATTCAGAGCATCACTCCAGCCTGAACTCCATTCCTGAGCTTCAGTCCAGCCTGCACTCCCTTCCTGAGCTTCAGTCCTGCCTGCACATCATACCTTGCTCCAGTCTCACCGGACTGCCCAACCTAAATCTAGTCTGCCCTCTTGTCCTGTGCCATCCTGGAAATAGTGTCCACCAGCTTTCAGCTCCAAAGCCACAATATGGTATTCTGGGACAACAAAACCCTTCCAGGCCTTCTGGCCTGATTCTCCAGTCCTCCACAATACTTTAAAATAACTATGAGCTAGTAACCATTTCCCACTCAACCCATCTAAACTTTAAATTTAAGAAAAGGCAAGCCTTAGCAACCCAAGAATGCCCCCTCCTTCCCCCATGAAATTTAACGGAAAGGCACTGAATTCCCCCCTGCTCCCTAATTTATCCTCCCCACAATGGAAGCAGGGCAAATTTAATAACACTTCATCAGCTAATGAATTCTTTATAGTCTACACACTGGTTAGATGTTAAATCAACCCCATTGCTTAAGGTCTACCAGACCTAAGCATTATGCTCTCATTTACTGAGATTCCTCATTAACAAGTCAATTCATAAAACAGTACTCACTGCTCACAATCTGACTGAAGATCTCCAATTTAGGAAGGATCCAATTAGGATTCTCTTCTAGCATATCCTCCCTGAAACTCATACATGCTCTATAGGGAGTTTGATACATTATGGCTGAAAGATATTGGGAGCAGCTCAGGCAACACATCATCTTTCTTTCACTCCAACTGATAAACTCTCTCTCAGCTGAGAATATTCCCTCTACCAGAATATACTCAAAACATATGGACTGTGTACAATTCTTGATTTTAACACAGAGGTATGGAATATAATATTGTAGTGAGTAACAATAGGTTTCATGGTCCCCACTAAAACCTTGAGTCCTTACAAGGTTTATTCACATTTATTTATTTATGTATTTATTTGTGGGTTTTGTATACTGACATTCGTAGGACAACATCATATCAGTTTCCAGGTAACATTGAACGTAGCAACAGTGCTTTACAATAAGCAGGGAACAAAGGAAACTGGGAAGACAAGGAGTACATTGTAAACAGAGGATAACAATATTTTAGATATAAAACAAAAACGGAGCAGGAGTATGGGGCAGGGGGATGGGAGGGGGGAATATGAAATTTGTACATATTTACATTAATTTGATAAAATAGGCCTAGCACAGGTTAAAATAACGAGCTGAAAAATAGATGTACAAGACAAAGGGTGCAAGGGGAAGGGAGAGTAGTGAAGGGAGGGGAAGGATCAAGTGAAGACTTGTCTGAATAACCATGTTTTAAGTTTTTGTTTATATTTTTTGGGGCATAGTTCCTGCCGAATGTCAGCTGGCATAGCGTTCCAAGCAGAGGGACCTGCTATGGATAGAGTGCGTTCTTTAGTAGTATTGAGGAGGGTAGATTTATGGGGAGGTATGTGTAGGGTGGCGGCATGTTGGGATCTTGTAGGTCCGTTGGATTTGTGGAAGAATAGGGAGTCACTGAACCAATACATGTCGGGGCTGTGTAAGGTTTTGTGTATGAGAGAGATAGTGTTTTGTATCGTATCCATCCAGAAATGGGTAGCCAATGTAGGTCTCTGAGTACAAGGGTGATGTGTTCGGTTCTGCGTGTGTTAGTGAGGATACGGGCAGCAGCGTTTTGGAGCAATTGGATGGGGAGGATAGTAGTTTTGGGGAGGCCGAGGAGGAGGGAGTTGCAGAAGTCAATTTTTGTTAGGAAAATGGCTTGCAGCCCAGTACGGAAGTCGCCGCGGTGGAGGAGGGGTTTTAGTTTTTTGAGAGTATGCAATTTGAAGTAGCAATCTTTTATCATATTGTTTATGAAATTTTTTAGGTTAAGTTGACTGTCGATGGTAACTCCTAGGTTTCTCACCTCTTGTGCTGGGGATATTGTGGGTTGGAGGGTGGAGGGTAGTGGGGTGGAGTGGTTAATACGCGGGGGAGTTGTAATCATAATTTCAGTTTTTTCAGCGTTGAGGGCCGAATTGATGCTGTTAAAAGAATGATGTTAAAAGAATGACCTTAATGCAAAAGCATCAATAAAACACAGTGATACTCCAATCCCAATCATCCATGTTGGTTGCTATTTAGAATAGTCCAAAACTTTGTTGTTAAACAGAGGAAGAAATAGGAGCTGGGTGTGAACTAGTTGGGGGGTGGGGTTAGGATCATCTGCCTGAGATGGTAGAGTACAAATGAGGAAGACAACAAAAACTCTTTAAAAGGAGAGGTATCTTATAAATGTAATTTGACACCTTTTTAGAAGACTGGGGATTTTAGAACCATCATCCATGTTCTTGGTATCACTCCGATTACTGTAATTCCTTATATCTAGGTCTTCCTCAATTTTTTATGAGTGCACTTCAACTTGTCCAAAATGAGGCTGTGAAACTATTTCATTTAATCATATTACAGCAACACTTTGCAGACTACACTGGCTTCACTGGCTCTTTGAAGTTAATTAGATATCTCCTCTGTTAAGCTTATATTATTTGAGTCATGTGAGTGCATTTTTAGTGTTGCTGGCTTGCTCCTGTGGAATGCACTTCCAGATGAGCTCCAGATCTAAACGCCCTTGGTCCGATATAAGAAGCAGCTCATAGTCTTTTTAATTACTCATGCTTTCAGTGAATAACTTCTTGAAATATTTATGGATATGATTCATGTTTGGCTGGGCCTATGGCCCTTCTATCAACTCAGGCAGTGAACGAATAACTGCCTGCCAGCTGTACTGAATTGAATGTTACTTTTCTCCAGGTGGTTTTTCACCTGTTTTATAAACAGTCTTCTGTTTTGGCATCTCTGTTTATTTTTATGTGCAGGATGAAATTATATAACATGATGAAGTTAAGCTTTTGCTGGTTTGTCAGTTTTCCATGTCTCTGCTGTTGTTTTGTTCTAGGTTGTTCTAAGTTGCTCAATGTTTTTACTTTCTTTTTACTAATTGTTTTGTTGACCTGCTCTCGCTCAGCCGGTGGAAGGCAGCTATTAAGCAGAGTCATGGATGCCTTGTCCCTGGTTGAACAGGGTTCTCCTCCACCCAAGATGACAATGGGGCTTAGGTCAACTCATTTGCAGGAATAGGAAGGACACCCTCTGGAATGGTACCCTGTCTCAAGGATGAGGAGGGCTCAGAGGGATACACCTAAACTTGTCCTTTCCTCTTAGAAGGCATTACAAGAAACAGAACTGGAAACTGTGATACAGCGGTGAGTGTGTGCGTTCATGTGGCCATCTTAACTCCTCCCCTTGTTCATATGTTTTATTTTTGATGACTCATGCAATAAAACATTTTAGAGTAAGTTTTATTGCATTGGCCCCAATTTGTCTGCAGAGATATAGTATGATCAATCTCAATTCAATTTTGAACCAGGGAGATTTCAATCTAGTTAAATTAAAAAAAAAATATCCATCACATTTTTGTCACAAGCCTCTGGTAAATCCTTGGAAATCCAGAGCAGGCCTTTAGAGATCTGCCAATCTATGGAAGCATTTTCCATGAATGTGCTGTGGATTTTGACAGCTGTTGAATTCTTTAAAAGAAAAGATATAATTTGTAAAGTAGTTTGACAAATTCTCAACTTTTCCATATTTTTGATATTTTAGTACTTTTTTAAATGGATATTTACTCTGAAATTTTAGCTATCAGCTGGATTCACAGAATATGATGTGACGGCCGGCCACAGAACCAGTGGCCGGCCTCCCTCAACTTCTGCGGCATGGGAGGAGAGCCCTCGATGCCTCCTTCCTCTCGGCGCTCCTGCCTGCAGCTCTCAGCCTTGCGGAGTAGAGGAGACGCTGCCACCTCTCCCCTTCTGGGCCTGTGTTGCGGTAGATACTAGGGATGTGCAGAGCAAAATTTTATGTTCATATTTTTTATGTCCGAAAGGGGGTCCCACTTGCGGCCAATATGGACATAAAAAAAATCCAATGAGTTGGGTATATGTACATATGTGCAAAAAAAAAATTTAAACCCCCTCACCCTCCTTAATCCCCCCCCCAGACTTACCACAACTCCCTGGTGATCGAGCGAGGAGTGAGGACGTCATTTCTGCAATCCTTGGCGAGAAGCATGTGACGTCGGTGGCACGTCGAGTGACGCGGCGTCACGTGATTCCCGGCGAGTTCGCGCCGGACGGCTCGTTCGGCCCAAAAAGAACTTTTGGCCAGCTTGGGGGGGCCTCCTGACATGAAAGTGATTAAGTTCCAAGTTAGGTGCATACAGTCTGCTGCAAGACCAGAGGCCACAAGGACTGGTGGACTGCATATGTGCAAGCGAGCATGCATGAGTACTCTAGTCACTGCTGAGGAGCCTGCATGCATCTGAAATCCAGAGAGCTGCAGGACCATATGGAGGCATACTGAAGGGAAGCCTGGAAAAGAGGGATATGGAGTAGGAGAGAAGCAGACAGATGGGTAAATAGAGAAAAATAATAAGACTGCTCAGATCATGTCAGGTCGGAGAAGGGGGTGTAGTGGATGAGAGTGCCTTGTTAGTGTTAGGAGTGGGGGACATTTTTAGGGACAATGGGACAGTGGTGGGAGGGGATTTGGAGTGTGCTGGGGAAAGGATAAAGAATGTGATGGGGGTCAAGCTGTGGAAGGGAGGAGGAAATTTGTATTGTGTTGAGGTTCAGCTGGGGAATGAGGGCAGACAGTTCTGGTTTCAGGCTGGAAAGGGGGGTTGAAGTGCACTAGGTCAGGCTGGGGAAGAGAGGAGTGAGTAGGGGCCTCTGAGGAATTTTACCAGGTATCAGCTAGCAGTAATCTAGTAACTTAGTAGATGATTGAAGAAAAAAACCAAATAGCCCACCCTATCTGCCCAATTATATCTGCCTACAATAAATATATCCCAACCACCAGCCACACAACATTACCAATGCTCCACCATTCTTGTGGATACTTTTTGAATGGTCTTGCCAACATATACCAAATCACATGCACAAAAAATTAGATAGATCACTCTATGGCTAGTGCGGTCCATGTTATCCCTTATGCATTATTCAAGGAAATCCAAATAGTGTCTGTGACCGAAGATACTGCACAGAGTGAACATTGTCTGCAGGGTTGATGATGACCACTGCGATTGATTAAAGGTTGTTGTGCACTAAAATCAGACACAACTAATATGTCTCTAAGGTTCTTTCTATGTGTGTAAGCTATCCTGTGTGGTACCTGAAACTCAGGGTAGACTTGGAGAACATGCCAATGTTTGAGGATAGAAGCCGGGATTTGATGTGCCTAGAAGACAATGGTAGAACACAGGTAATTCTGTCTTTGGGTTCTTGTGTACATGGTAAAAAAAAAGCTAAGAATGTTGGCAGTGATTTGCTCACAGATATGCTTTATGAATGATTTTCTACAATATCTACGATTGGCAAACTGGCCAGACATGTCTTGTGCTAATGTCTGGAAATCATCAATCGAGATACAAATACATTTCAGTCTCAAAAACTGCTGATAGATAGGCTATTCTTCAGTGCCTATTGATGCACACTATATATCTGAGTAGATTATTACAGTCCATTGGTTTTCGGAAAAGTGTTGCTGAAAAATTGATTATGAAATTTTCAATTGTTTGAGCTAAAAATGGTATCTCAAATTCCTTAACATCCATAGAAAACTTGAAGTGGCTATCCTTACTATTAAGCCACTCACTAAACTGTGTCAAAAACCTTTAGCAAAACCATTGGTGGAGCATAGTGGAGTATCAGAGCTGACTTAAGAATCAGTAGGTTATGGCTCCATTGGTGTCATATTGCATTCAATTTCATCATTCTTTTGAAGAACTGAAATTTGGTGTAATTGAATTGTTAACCATGAATTAGTGAGGTGGTGATTTTTACACATGCCTTCTACAGAGGGAACAGTTTCGGATACACCGTCTACTGATAGTCTTTCCAAATGGGCTGAATGCTGAAACAGACTATTCATGTTTTCTATTATTGCTTTATCTTTAGGAAGTTATCTTTCTTTTTGCTGTTTCCTTATATACCTGTAACATTATCTCATATATTCAGATGCAGAGTGAACCAATCATTTTTTTACATTTTGCATTGTGGATGATGCCAGCTGACATCACCCATAGATTTATTTCCACACAAGATGGCTTTCGGGTAATGTAGTAGAATGAGATATCAGTGTCCGATTTAACTACTTCATTCAAAATTAAATACTATTCTAATTAACCTGAAGCAGTATGTGGCTATGAAACATCAGCTGATGTCAAGTTGACAGTGTGGTTACTATTGATTGTGTTATTGCTCCCTTTGTTGACATTTTACATAATAGTAGGGTGATGCTTTGCTATTTTACGTGAAATGAAAAAAACCTGTTAAAAATTAGTAGGCAAATGATCGAGAAACAAAAGGGGACTTATTGAGGTCTCATGTGTTTGGCTTGCTGACACCCATACTTAAGAATAAATACTATGATGTTATGAATTGTGAAACAGGCTGCTCATTGTTTTTGTGTTTAGTGTAGCTATAGTGAGCCCCTGATTTTTTATTTTCTCTATTTTTTCAACGGTGTAAATTCACCATTACAATTAATGCTCAATGATTTTTCTCAAACACTCTACTAAGAATTTAGATGCACATTGTTAGTGTTCAAGGGACAAGTCTGAAAGCTGTGTGGTTTATGATCTCTATAGAGTCTGCATTAAAATGCTCTAATGCATACATTGGTCATGTGTCAGTGCTTACATTATGCCCTGCCCTCTTGAATAGCAAGCCCCAAAACATTTTCAGATGACTCAAATTTGGGTCTGATTTATAAGACTTTTTTTCACCTATGCACACAGAATGAAAAAAAAAAAAGTCTTCCAATCACGCCCAAAATTAGGGAATATAATTATAGAACTGTATAAAAGTCTAGGAGGACTTAAATAAGTTAGAGAAAAAGGCAGACTAATGGCAGATTAAGTTTTATATAGCAAATGTTAGGAAATGCATCTGGGAATCTGAGCCATACTGCACTGGCAGAGTTTACAAATTGAAAGAGACAAGCAAGCACTGAACAGTAATGGGTCCTGTGTGTCGTGAAGGGAAAACACACTTAAAATGTGTGCATTACTTCAGCAACAGAGGGAAAAATAAACATATTCTGAGACTGCATTAGAAAGACCATTAAATATAAAACTGGAGAATATAATCTTAGCAACTCTCCTGATATGGCCCTATCTCAATTCCTATGTACAGTATTGGATATCATAGAGAACTTTTACTATTCAAATTTTTCTCAGTCATTATTTCAGGCAGCTCCAGTGGCTCTTTCCCATTACAATGATCTTAATGGAATGTGGCAGCATATTACATAAAGCCTGATATTTATAGCTAGATATTAGAACATGTAAACTGAAGACCAATGAAAATGGAAATACAGTTTGGAAAAATATGCATCTAGGAAAAAGTCTAGAGAAGGTCAATATTTTTCACTTGCAAAAGGAAAAAATAAGAGATTACACATAATTTATTTTAGTATATCATGATATTTAAAATTAGATGACACTGAATGTATGTAGCTAGAAGATAGTAAAGTCTGTTTTCACTCTCCATTTCACCTAGACCAATCAAAAAAAAAAGACTATTCCAGTGCTGAGTTTATACCATTTCAAGGATGTGTAACTGCCGTCCTGGTCAGCTCTTGGGCACAGGGACACAAGGAGAGAAAACCATGAACCATGCAATGCCCATGACCTCCCAGGGTTCCAGGGTTCCTGCACGCGGGTGTGTGTGTGTGTATGTGTGTGGGGGGGGGGGGGGAACGACAATCTTTTCAAGGCCCTTATGGATTTGCTTTCTCTGGGGCTCACACAAGTCCAGTCATACTCTTCACTCCAAACTGTTGTTCAACATTAAAGTCTTTACTGAAAATTGATGGCAAGACACAAATCACTACACAAGAGCAGTAATTCTCAACCCAGTCCTCGGGGCACACCTAACTAGTCAGATTTTCAGGATATCCACAATGAATATGTATGAGATAGATTGGCATGCACTGCATCCATTGTTTGCAAAGCTATCTCACGCATATTCAATGTGATATCCTGAGAACTGACTGGCTAGATTTGCCCCGAGGAATAGGTAAAGAAGCACTGCACTACAGAATAGTGCACCGGATTGTACATAAAGTCCAAAAATACAAAAAACACAAGTCTCAATCTCTTCCATACATTCCTTCCCACAAAGTTCTTTGGAATAGGTACCCTTCCACCCTGAGTCCTTCCAGTACCTTCTGGGTGATGGAAACTTGCTCTCTGTTCCTCTGTCTCTCTCTTGTCTCTTAGTGGAGTCTTTGGCTGCTGGATATAAACAGTCAGCCCTCCTGGAGATTTTTCTGCAGCCGGTTGCTTCTCTCTAGAACCTCCCAAGGCAATCCTCTTTACTGCATTCTGACTCTGAAGAGATCTCTTCTTTCTGGGGGTCCACCAATGCAGCTTCTTCATGCAACACTTTTCTTCTGGATTCTCAAGAGACCCAGGATTTCACCCCTCCTGTGATCTGGAACTTCACTCTTTACAGTCACCCCATTGCCCAAATGGATATCATTCCTTCAGGGCCTGCCCCTGTGGAGGGACAGACCCAAGTAAGTGTCCTCTGTAAGGAAGGATACCTGCTCCTTCAGCCCTGTGCTATGCCGAATGGGCACAGGAGTTTTCTTATCATACAAGCTCCTCCCAATGGGGAGAGGTATAATACACTATCACATCTACAGTACACTAACCTCACACTTAGGGTCAGGCTCTGGATGGAGACCTCTGACTCATACCTCTGGCAGAATGACCCGTTGAGACCACAATCACCATTTCACTAAAGGGCAAATGCTGCTAGTAAGGGGCAAATGTTGGGATCCTCTTAATCATGCAAATTTAGTCCTACATTCCTTAGGGAAGTCAAAATTATATCTTTATACATAAAATGTAAAGGTAAACATGCAAATTAAGGCAGTTTTTCACACATTAAAAAAAAGCATACTATAAGGTTTTAGCATGCACATTAAGATAATACCCCAACAAATTAGCACATAAGCACTAATATTAGCACTTACCCGCTCTTACCTTACCACCACCCTTGGATCATGTGTTAAATTTGTACTGTGCATGCTGCAAGCAGAAATACCCCATGCTAACCAACCCTTTCACGTTGGGTAGGTTAGCTCATGAGATTTCCTCTGTTTCCAAGCCCAGAAAACAAAATATCCCTCCTCCCTCTGGTATAGTAGGAACCCCCATTCCCTACCCTGAGAAGCATCCAAGGATTAGCACTGAATCAGCACTGCAGCATCATTCATCAGTGGCTGGGATGGAAGCAGGAGAACTCTGACATCACTCCTACCCATAATGATCCTAAGCCCCTGGAGCAGAAGATCTTTCTTCGTAGGGATGGGTAGAGGGTGGGGTTCTGTTATACATGATGCCTCTCAGGTGATGACTTAAGGGGGAAAGATTCACAGAGAGGAATGGAAGGATTTCCCTCTATATGCAAGGGGAAGCCTTTGGGGGGCGGTTCCTGGTATGTGTGGGAGGGGAATGCCTTTCAGGGGTGGGGGCATGCCTTTTGGAAGAGGTTCCTCCCTTATACCATGGAGGGGATGGTACTCAGTGGAGTTTGAGAAGGGGAGTTGTCCCAGGATCAGGGGGAAAGGAAATCTCTTGTATTAGCAGGTCCAATGACAAACAAACAGTTAACATGTGAGACTTCAAATAGCAAGTAATGGGGACATTACATTTTTTTGTGTTAATGTCCATATTAGCACTGTGGCCAACCAGCCATGCCATTGAAGGAAAGCTTTACTGTGTCCTCGGTATATATTTTTGTGTAGCCCCCTTTTCGATAGACACCCTGAATACAGGGGTTCATGGTATCCCAAGGCCACAAATGCTCTGTCTCAGTCCACAGGTTCTTGGGTGCTGGGGTCCTTTCAGACATTGGGGAGAATTGACCTCCAAGGCCCAAGGAGCACAGGGAAAAAGAGTCTCTCATTCTCCTTCTCTCTCTGGTGTACTCACAATTGGATGACCTGGATTTTGGATTACTTTCTGTTTTCAGTGAGACACAGGACACTCTGATGGGTCGTTCCAACATAAAATTTACTGTAAACAAAAACATCAAAAATCAATCAGCAGACAGTTTCCAATTGATCTTCATAAAAATACAAGGGTTCTTTTGGGTGTTAAGTCTGCTCCTCTTTATTAAAAGTACTTTAAAAGGCAGGCACGTGGGAATTCCCTCCCTTCCAAGGGGCAAAAGGAGGCCCCTACTGATGTGTACTGGGTTCTCCCGTCCTCCTTTGGTGTTCCCTGGGAATGCTCTGATAGAGAGTCCCAAAAACAGAAACCATACAATCTCAACTCCCGGATAGGAAGGATGGCACGACAATTTCTCCAAACCTAAAACAGGAACAAAATTCTTCTCAAAAATCCAAGAAAAAAACAATTCTCCTGAGGGAAGAAACCGCTGCCCCTCCACTTTCTTAGGGAGGGGTACAGTCCCCCTGGAGTCTAAAATGGGGTGCCTCCACAACACCGAAGAAGAAAAACTCCTTCCTGATTATTCCTCCACCCAGTCAAGCCCTGCCAGACTGGTTTGGTGCTGCAACGGGAATCTGCCTCTATACCTTGCCTTCTCTGGTGTCAGGCTATGAGGCCTGAAATTGAGAACCACTCCAAACACACTCCTTCTATTACAGAACAAAAGGCCACACTTTTCCCCTGCTCTTCCTGCAATTG
This sequence comes from Rhinatrema bivittatum, assembly GCF_901001135.1. Taxonomy (NCBI): domain Eukaryota; kingdom Metazoa; phylum Chordata; class Amphibia; order Gymnophiona; family Rhinatrematidae; genus Rhinatrema; species Rhinatrema bivittatum. Next base: position 55,884,498 of record NC_042620.1, on the reverse strand, counting down.
TGGAGGTGGGCTGAACTTTTCAGCTCCCACTCATAATCCTAACTTAAAATTTATAGGACAACACAGACGGCCCCTACATTTTAATAGCACATTAAGGATGGCTTAATAGTACTTGAAAGCCTATTACCGAGTTGTACCACAAAACTTTTGGGCATGAATTTTATTGCATAAGCCACTTAAGAGAGTAAAACTGGGGCTGAATTAACCTCTTTGGGATGACCTTAGTGAATTCCCAACCTTGTTTCCAGAGTTCCACTACTGCTACCACATACTGTAATTGTTCTATGCTATTTCATATGTTAGGTGATTCAGGTCCTATGCATTCTGCATTCTGAGCAGAATTTGTTTTGGTAAATATACAGAATTTAGATACATTATTTTAAAATAAAATTAGCTTAAAAGTTGCATTAAGAAGGAGACCTTAGTAGTCCTGACATCTTGCATCTTCAAACATTTGTTATCTTCAAAGGACAATAATGTCCAAATTAGCACAAGTGCACATGTTTGTGCGCCTACGTCAGCTTGTGCCCAGGGACACAGACATTTAGCAATGTATGCGCACATACGTACACGTTATAAAACAGCCTGGCCACATGCTCATGTGCACCAAATTTTAAGTGGGCGCGTGCATGTGGGCGCAAATCCCACTTCTACTGCATAAATCGGGGGATTTTAAAAAGGGGGCACGCCAATGACATTCCCAGTTTCATTAATTCTTCCCCTGTTCACCCAACTAAGAGATACATACTTTAAATCCCCCTAGTTTAACAGCCTTCACTTTCCCCAGTTAGCCTGACTTTTAAAACCCCAGAGACCTGAGTAGTTTGCTTTCATTTTTAATGTACACGTCAACCATAGCAGCAGGGGAGCTTGGCGTGCCTTAGGTCACATCTGTATTTACGTGCACATCTCTGGTTCAAGCCCCCGAATGCCCACGCCCTTCCCCCTGTTGAAAAATTTCTAGATGTACATTCTGCGAGAGTTATGGGCATATCTCGGAGGCTTTTAAAATCCACTCAATGCACCCGAGCCCAACTTATCCATTCAGCCCCTAATTAATTAATGTGCACACCGGGTTTTTAAAATTCCCCCTCTAAGTGTATAAACTCAATACAATTTATTTGGTGGGTTTCCTGTTATTGATTGTTTAGGGTGGGTTGACAGTATTCCCATTCTTAAATGTTAAAACATTTATGAAAAGCTTACAGAGCAAATGAGAATAATTGATTCAAGAAAACAAGGTGGGGCAGAGGGAGATAAAGAAAGTAGGAAAATGCCTTTATTGCCCTAAGTACATTATCTGAGTAAAATGTATGCTGCTAAGCAATATGCAATCAATTATTTCTATAGAACAACCACTTTAAGCCTTTGTGAGCAACTCACTGGAAGAGCAGTGCCAGAAGTAATCCTGCTTTATCTCTTCTGCAGAAAGATACATCTGCCTTATCGTGATTTGCTACTGGATCATTTCAGAGAGTGACAGGGATATAAATGGCATTAGCCAGAAGACTCTATCTAGATATCTCGCACAATATCTGTGGACATGATGAATTGCATTGATGCTTCTTTCCACTGGCTTTTGACTCCATGGGAGCAGCTGAAAATGAAAGAGCATCTTTTATACTGTGGTAATTTCTAAAAAATGTCTTAGGAGCAACAGATTGTACCCTTGGGTTTCCTTCCGCCCTCCCTGGCTTTAAGATGGTTTACAATTCATAAGCTATCTTTGCAAGCCATGTGTGTATGGGTAATTTAGGAACATCAATAGCACATTATATTATAGGCTTTCCTTAGAATTAAAATATGTTTTTCAGTTGTACTGATTTTTTTTTTTTTTTAAACTGGCAAATTATTTCTTCAGGGTAGAATTTTATTTTTCAGCATCTTTCATGGTATAAATGCAGAGAGGCTGATTCTCTCCAGAAGAATAACCTTCAAAAGATGAATAAAAGACCAATATCAGGTGTTTTATTTATGTATTGCTATTGCTCCTTGTAGTAGATATTTATTAGCATCTACTAATAGGGTATAGTTCAGTGTGCCTGAAATAATCCAAAAATTATTTGAAAGGACACTAATAAAGATATGTGGAGAAAGGAGGTGAATCCCACTTATAATTTCCATTGTTAGAGTCCTAACTGCCTCCATTCTAACCCCCAAAATGTATTCACCCACCTACATATGAGGCACCTCCACGATAACTCAGTGCAGAAGTAAATCTGGGTGGCATCTCTTCTGCCCATATAACACCAATTGCGCCACGTTTACTACACATTATGATCATAGCCAAAGAATGGGATAAAACCCTTTGCAAATCAGGTTCATTATTTCCTAAGGGAAGAAATTATAATTGAGATAAGTAGTAGGGATGTGAATCGTGTCCTCGATCGTCTTAACGATCGATTTCGGCTGGGAGGGGGAGGGAATCGTATTGTTGCCGTTTGGGGGGGTAAAATATCGTGAAAAATCGTTAAAAATCATGAAAAATCGAAAAAATCGAAAAATCGAAAAACCGGCACATTAAAACCCCCTAAAACCCACCCCCGACCCTTTAAATTCAATCCCCCACCCTCCCGAACCCCCCCCCCCAAATAACTTAAATAACCTGCGGGTCCAGCGGCGGTCCGGAACGGCAGCGGTCCGGAACGGGCTCCTGCTCTGAATCTTGTCGTCTTCAGCCGGCGCCATTTTCCAAAATGGCGCCGAAAAATGGCGGCGGCCATAGACGAAAAAGATTGGACGGCAGGAGGTCCTTCCGGACCCCCGCTGGACTTTTGGCAAGTCTCGTGGGGGTCAGGAGGCCCCCCACAAGCTGGCCAAAAGTTCCTGGAGGTCCAGCGGGGGTCAGGGAGCGATTTCCCGCCGCGAATCGTTTTCATACGGAAAATGGCGCCGGCAGGAGATCGACTGCAGGAGGTCGTTCAGCGAGGCGCCGGAACCCTCGCTGAACGACCTCCTGCAGTCGATCTCCTGCCGCGAATCGTTTTCGTACGGAAAATGGCGCCGGCAGGAGATCGACTGCAGGAGGTCGTTCAGCGAGGCGCCGGAACCCTCGCTGAACGACCTCCTGCAGTCGATCTCCTGCCGGCGCCATTTTCCGTACGAAAACGATTCGCGGCGGGAAATCGCTCCCTGACCCCCGCTGGACCTCCAGGAACTTTTGGCCAGCTTGTGGGGGGCCTCCTGACCCCCACGAGACTTGCCAAAAGTCCAGCGGGGGTCCGGAAGGACCTCCTGCCGTCCAATCTTTTTCGTCTATGGCCGCCGCCATTTTTCGGCGCCATTTTGGAAAATGGCGCCGGCTGAAGACGACAAGATTCAGAGCAGGAGCCCGTTCCGGACCGCTGCCGTTCCGGACCGCCGCTGGACCCGCAGGTTATTTAAGTTATTTGGGGGGGGGTTCAGGAGGGTGGGGGATTTAATTTAAAGGGTCGGGGGTGGGTTTTAGTGTGCCGGCTCACGATTCTAACGATTTATAACGATAAATCGTTAGAATCTGTATTGTATTGTGTTCCATAACGGTTTAAGACGATATTAAAATTATCGGACGATAATTTTAATCGTCCTAAAACGATTCACATCCCTAATAAGTAGTATAGGGCCCATCTAATAGGGTTGTGCAGGCAAAAATATTTCAGTTTCTTTTGTTTCAGTTTGCTTCAGAGCAGATTTTTGTTTTGGTTGCTTTTTAATTCTTTTTAATTCTGTTCTTTTGTTTTTGGCAACTTGTATGTATTGAATAGTTATGCAGACAACTTGGCAATTTGTTTGCATAATTACCGAACTGTTTTGCACAACATTTCAACTGCACACACAAATTACTGAAAATGAATGAAACAAAAAATGTAGTTCAGTTCACAGGTACTGTCCATTTGGTCTATTTATTTATTTAAGTAATTATTTATTTATTTGCATCTATTTATTTGATTTATATTCCACTTTTCAGTATTCCACATTCAGGTATTTTGGTTGTGTTCTGAATGAACAAAAAATGGACTCATTTGTCATATTTTGCACATTTGTTTTACACTATTGCACATCCCTGACATCTAGATTGTCCAATTTGTTTTGTTTTATTTTTAATAGTGCCATAGATTTTTGATTCCTAGCCTGTTCTCAGGGACCAAGATGGTCAGACTTTCATAGTGAACATGCATGAAATATATTTGTATGAACTGCCTCCATTGTATTTAAATATGTTTCATCCATATTCATTCTGGATATTCTGAAAACCTGATTGGGAGTTCCTGAGGACAGGTTTTGGAGCCATTGCCATACAATTCAGTCGATGTCTGATTTCTCCTTCATTTCTTTGAAATTAAGGATCCTCTTTGCTGCTTATCCTATGTTCTTAACTGTATTATCTCCACTGGAAAGCTTATCAGACATCCACCACTGGTTCCACTCACTTTCAACCTCATGCCATCACCTCTTGTTCTAAAATTTCTTTTACACTAAAAAGGTGTGATTCTTGTACATTATTATTTCCTTAAGATCATCATAATGAAGTCAAGTATCATTCACAGCAAAGATACACTGTTTTAAATATAAACAAGGCAAAATATTACGGGAACAATAAACAAACCATTTTTAATGAATAAACCTTTGTTTAACTGCATACAATTGTAGTATAATTATTGTTCTCTATACCTCTGTGGGTGCAAATGTATGTTCACTGTGCTTTCACATATACAAAAAAGGGGTGGAGACAGATTGGGGAAGGCAAAGTCCATGTATAGATTGCATTTTTAAATTTCTGCACATTCTTTCTGCCACATACTTTTCAAGGATTCATGCGTAAAAATGTTAGGATACACATGTAAGTAGAATTTATTTATTTATTTAGTATATATACTGCCTTATTGCACTTTAAAGCAGTTTACATTCAGGCACTGTATATATATTTGCATACATGCTATTTTATAATTCTCAAACATACACATGGATTTTTGCTTTCATGCGCAAATATAGGCACATAAAAAGGGGGAGGTCTAAGGATGTAAGGCAAACGTTTACGCACATAAGTTGCTATTTTAAAAGACACTCATTCCTATAGATTTGGCAACTTACTTGCATAATTTTATACCTGCTAATTATCTTGCATAAGTGTTATAGTTTATATTCTGCCCTGTCTTCCATCTCCCATGTTTTTACGCTCCTTGTTTAATGTAACTTTACCTTCTACCTAGATGTTAATTGGTTACCCCTTGTTCTATTGTAAACCGGTACGATAAGACCTGGTCTTGAGTATCGGTATAGTAAAAGAAGTTAAATAAATAAATAAATAAATAAATAAATAAATAAATATTAAACGTATTTATTCTATTCTATGGGCTAGGTGGCAGGTGTTGATGAACCGGGGAGAGTTCAAACTGAAGAACCTGTAGGATCTCAATGACTTGGAGAAAGACTAGTCAAACTGCTGGAATAATTGGTAAAAATGACAATTTCTCTTACATTTGCATGCTTTAAAATATACCAACATATACATTTTTATTTTATTTTGATTTATTTTCTGCTTTTCACACTTTTCTTCAGTGTTTCAAAGTGGATTACATTCAGGTACTGAATATGCATGTAAATCCCGACTTATATAAGATACACTTTATTTTCATGAGTAAAATACACTAATATACATTTTTTAAATAGGTAGAAAATATGGGGTAAATTTTCAAAACTTCATGCGTCTGGCCGGGCTTACATGTGCCGGGCCAATTTTCAAAGGCCCGGCCATGCGCATAAATCCCCTGGGCCTCGGGAAAGGGGCAGGGAGGAGGCAGGGCGGACCGGGGGCAGGGCGAGGCATGGCTAGAGGGGCTTTTGCCGCTGTGCCGGGGGATTGCATACCGGCAGGGTGTCGGCGTGTGCAACTTGCTCCTGCCCTGAGGCATGAGCAAATGGTAAGACAAGGATTTAGGGGGGGATGAGGATAGGGCTAGGGGGCGGGAAGGTTAGGAGAAGGGGTAGGAAGGTTAGTCTAGGGGGTAGGGAAATTCCCTCCTAGGCCGCTCCTAAATTGGAGCTAACTGGGAGGGAACTACGGAAGGCCGCTGACATCGGCGCATGCAGGTTCCACAAATGTGCACCCTCTTACGTGCTCTGACCCCCGATTTTATAAAATGTGTGCACCGGCATGCTCCGGCGCACCCCTATATGCGTTTTTAATACATTACATGTATTTGTGCATAAGCATACATATGTGCATGTATTGCAGTGTAAAGATACACTTATTAAGGGATACTCATGGGTTATAAAATATGGTCATAAATGTATGCATGGTCTTATACACATGAATATTTTTAAAATATGTAGAAAAACCATGTGCATTCAATGTATTGAAAAACATGCTTTCAGGGGTAGATTTTCAAAGGGGTACGCGCGTAAGATACGCGCGTACCTCCCGAAAAACTACCCCAAACCCCCCCCCCCCCCCGCGCACATTGAGCCTATTTTGCATAGGCTTGGCGGCGCGCGCAAGCCCCGGGACGCGCGTAAGTCCCGGGGCTTGCATGGAGGGGCGTGTCGGGAGTGACGCGGCATTTCGGGCGCGTGTCCGGGGGCATGGTTCCGGGCCGGGGGCATGACAGCGGCCCCTGGACCAGCCCCCGGACCGGAACATGGAGCAAGGCAGCCGGCCCGGCGCGCGTAAAGTTATGCCTGCTTCCAGGAGGCGTAACTTTCAGGATAGAGGTAGGGGGGAGGTTTAGATAGGGCCGGGGGGGTGGGTTAGGTAGGGGAAGGGAGGGGAGGGGAAGGTGAAGGTGAAGGGAGGGCGAAGAAAAGTTCCCTCCGAGGCCGCTCCGATTTCAGAGTGGCCTCGGAGGGAACGGAGGCAGGCTGCGCGGCTCGGCACGCGCAGGCTGCCGATTTTGGGCAGCCTTACGTGCGTCGACCCCGGATTTTAATGGATACGCGCGGCTATGCGCGTATCTATTGAAATCCTGCGTGCTCTTGTTCGCGCCTGGTGCGCGAACAAAAGTACGCGTGTGCGCAGATTTATAAAATCTGCCCCTCAATGCATTGCATGTATTTGCACATAAGCATACAGTGCATACACACGTATTTTGCAGGGTAAAGACACACAAGTTTATAATATGTGTGCATGTGATACGCATGGGTTATAAAATAAAATACTATCTTAAATATATACACGGCCTTATACACAGGTAAATGCTACTATGTGTAGTTGTTTGAAAACTATCTTCCATGTGTTTTGGGGGGGTCGGGAGGGGGGAGTCGATTTAAAGGGTCAGGTGGGTTGGTTTTTTTTAGCGGCACGGGCCTCCCTAAAAAAAAAATTAGCGATGTGAATTGGAATCGGAAACGATTCCAATTCACATATCTTAAAGATCAGATTTTTCCCTCCCCCCCAGCCGAATCTGATCGTTAAGACGATCTGGCACACGATTCACATCTCTATTCATTATTGTTGCTACTGCTGTTCCCTTACTGTTGTTTATCATCAGTGTTATTTACAGCAATGGATTATTAGCTATATTCCTACTAGATCTCTTTATACAGCCGTGGCAGGCCATTTCAGTATCCCTTTAGTTTCAAACATATGTATGGTGAAATCCAGCAGCTGCAGTTTTGTGTGCATGATGCCAATAATGTGGAATATATTTCCTTTGAAGATAAAGTTGGAGATGTATCTTCTTTTAGGTGACTAGTTAAAACTTGACTTTTAAAATTACTTTTAGGATTTGAGATTTTATAATTATTTATTAATTGAATTCTGTTCTGTTTTTGTATTCAGTGTAGTGCTTTAGTGTAATTTATGTATTGTTTGTTTATCTATTCTATTTTGCTATTGTAATCCACTTTATGCTTTTTTTTTTTTTTGGAAAGATGGAATAGAAGTTTTTAGAAAATATACACACCAGAATTATCAGACCTGTCAGAAACTGAAGAAATTCTGAAGCAGAGTATTGGCACAGCTGTAGAGCTCATATTATTTCCTATGGGAATAGTTTTGACATGTTGAAAACTAGATTTTTCTGAGCTGCCAAGTTACTTAGGTTGGGGAGGAAGATTGTTTGGCCAGTCCTGCTTTGAACTTAAATCCCAAAACAGTGTGTGAAATCTGTAGTCTCTGATTCTAGCCATTGATATCAGTATTGCAGTTCCCATAATGCATCAGGATAGGGTTGTCAGAAATCCAGGATTGACCTAAAATCTCATTCCTGGAACTGGGTAAGCTTAGCAGCTCTCATTCCACCAAAAATAAATCTCTTTCAATATTTTTAAACATTGCCTAAAGGACAATAGCAGCATGGTGCTTCAGGCTGCTTCCTCTTCTTCTGCTGCCAGGGTCTGTAGTGTTTGATCCTCATTGCTCAAAATTTGACACCCAGATCCCAGGCAGCAAAGGAAGAGGAAGCAACCTGACATGCCACACTGTGCTGTTGCTGTCCTTCTCTAATCACCAATCTTGGATCAGCAAGAGGAATTCAAAGAGGAAGAGGATTACCATGGATTGAATGTATTTAATGTGTGTGAATGAATAAAGAGATCTGAGGGGTAGCTAAATATGTGCGTGAGTGAGTGAAGAATCATAGTGAGTGTGGGCTGTGTGAGGGGGGAGTGAATGAGAGGATCAGAGGTGTGGGAGATTTGTAGGAAGAGTGAAAGGCTCGCTAAGGGTATTCGTGTGTGAGGGAAACATGGAGAGGATCAGAGGAGGTATTGGGTTTGTGAGTGAATGAGTGAGGGGATCAGAGGTGGTATGTATGTGGGTGTGTGTGTGAGAGAGAAAGAGTGAATCAGCATCAGCAGGAGGGGTGTGAGAGTGGACTGGTGTCAAGTAGGGAGTATGAGAGTGTAGATCTGCCCTTCATCCAATTTTTAAACACTGTCTAAAGTTTTCAAGTTGTTTCTCCTCTTCCCACCCACCACAGTTTCCTCTGGAGTTGAACATATAAGTGGGTTTGACCAAAGTTTAAATGAGGCAGGACGGTGAGAGACTGAAGAAGAATTAAGTGTTTGGGGGGTCTCACTCTCTCTTCATACTGTGTTTGCTGCCTGAGCATGCTTATTGAGGTTCCTCTGCATAATTCCGAATGTTGTGACATCAGGAGAACACATCTGCATGTTGGCCAAAAACTGTTGAGGTCCATATTTAATAAGCCGGGTAGTAGACAAGTTACCCAGCTAAAGTTAGCCGGATAACTTGTCCCATATATTCAGTGGGATAAATGACTTCCTGAATATACTCACCTATAGCTGAGTAAGTTTAACCCTAACACAGTTGGAGGCCTTCTGGCCCGATTCCCACCCCACAATATAAAGAGTCAAACCCATTCACTGGCCAGTACCCCCTCCCCAAACTTATGAATTGTTTAGAATGAATAGCTCTCAGCGCCACCCAGGCTCGGCCTTTCGTCCCTCCCCTCCCTTCCCACTAAAGATATTATAAATATGGCCTTCTTGCTCCCCCAAACAATTCTCCTCCCCCCCCCCATCACCACAATCTCTCCAAAGCTTTCCAGCCCTCCTGGTTTAATCCGGGGATCGCAGTTTAATGCCATACCAGGCGCTTCCAACCTGGACACATATGCTATCAGTGTGATAGAGATGAAATTTTCTAGCAGAAAGATAAATCACAAATTTGTGTGAATGAAGCCTAAAATTGTTAGGGCTTTCAGCACCAAAAATGTACAGATTTTTAGAGGAGGAAAGACAGCCTCTCAATTTCTGGAACTCACCCTACATATTCCCTCATTTCTTTTTCAACTGGGCTTAAATACCTGCAGGTACTTAAAATGCCTAAGGCTTAATTGATGTTAGGCACCATTCCCCCAGTGGAAATGTTATCTTAATTAGACACAGCTGTTTTCGCTTGCAATTGTTTACAAGGTTGTCAGGCTCTATAGGACAGAGCTTTAACCTTGTCCTTCCCAAAATATTTGTGGGGCGTCTAATCAGCCCATCACAGGCAAACATTAAAATTCAACTTTGCTTGCATAAATTCTGAGTTAAGGGGCATCAGGCTAATTCAAGACATCTCTGTTTAACTGTGATTTTAAGGTGAAACATTTTCCAGCCAGTTCAAACAGCCCACAAACATCCAAGCCAACAGAAACTGAGCTGGATCATAGCAACTTACTCTTTATCTAACTCACAGGGAAGATTTGAAAGGGATATGAACTGGTGACAAAGGAGTTACCTGGGTAATCCTCCAAAGGTGAAAATTCAATTGCATCTCCCACCCCCAACAGTGAATAAAAATACATATGCACATTTATAGCGAGTGCATACTTTTAGCTGTGGTCTTCAAGGATGAATCTAGGGCAAGGTTAGAGTGGACCAACCAATCTACCTATGTTGTAACCAAGAATCTGCAAGCTACCTAAGCAATTTAAACATTGCCCCCATATGCCTAGAATAAATAACATGTTATAATATCTCGCTTGGCACATACTCTGTAAGTCTTGTGTGAAGCATGAATACAGCAGTATTTACTGAATCTGAATGAAACATGTTGAGGGCAATTTTCCCATAATTTTTCCCAGGTACCTAAGCAATTACATGTGTAAAATTGGCATGCTAAAAATAAAATTGTCCTCTCTCTTAATAGCAACAAGTAACTGTGTTATTTTACAATGCAGGTACTCTTTCACAATGCATTGAATGAGTGAGGTCGTGGTCTTAGTAAGGGCAGGTTAAGCAATGCATGGATGTTTAGTTTATAATTTCCCTATGTGTGTTTTTATGGAACCAACCTGGCACCTGCTGGAAAACAGATGCAAATATGTATTTGTGGCACTGGCCAGCCCCTGAATTTTCAAAAGGAAAATTGGTGGGTAGTTTCCCTTTAAAAGTGCCTTTGCAGACCTGCAGGTACTTTAAATATTATCCCCATTGTTCTCTAGATAAAGGTTAAAGAAATATAATATAGGCTCAAAAAGAGAAAGTGAAAGTTAAAGCCAAATTTTGAGGGGTAAAAATAAATAAAGAAATTAGAAATAAACAGACCAGTCCATCTCAGCATTGAGACCATGTGGAGACATGGAATTGACGATGAAAACCTAATGAACTTTTCATTGGAGAAGAATGCAAGATAAATCACCCTGCTCTATTATTATGAGAAATCTTGTGTATAACAAAAAACCTGAGATAGTTTAGTGTGTGATGTGATTCCAGCCAATGGTGCATCAGGGGAGCATTTTCATGAGAGTGGTG